>NC_136434.1:176677170-176967170 GCF_052849685.1 Lactuca virosa | reverse complement strand
TCTCCTCGAATCTCTCATCGAGCATGTAACTTTGTATTGATTCCTGTGATAAAAAGAAACTGAGTGAGTTAGGTTGGGAAACCTGGTGAGATACATAGGGATTTCAATCCCACAATATTGATATGATAATATTCAATAGTTATCAGACCTGCAACACTAACCATTACCATACTGTACTTTCCTACATATTTATTGCTACCAATCCTCACAGATCCTAGTACAAGATTATTAAAAGAGAATTATCTCTCCGATGAGCCATTCAAGGTAAGTTTTGTACTACACAGCTAGGGGCTCCCTTGTCCGATGTAAGTTTTAAGGCACCCAAGTTATCAAAGTAATTTGATGAATTGAGTATTTCCTTTCATCTATGTTTGTAAGTTATGAGCCTACACTAACAACATAATTCAAAAGACCGCATATAATGGTCTAGTGTTGTCATCCTACTCTGAGAGATGACCAGACATACTGCTAACATTTTCTTGATCGGGACCCACCATTTATGGTCATCCCGTATAGAGCTATTATACACCAACACTTGATAGTGCCATGGAATAAAACTCCACTCTCCGTTCCTAGGTTACACACATTCTCCAAATGAGACTAGATAATATCAAACTTAATTGAGCTAGGTATCTTCCATAGGTCTAACTTTATCCCAAGACTAGATTACAATGTCTATAACCAACTTTCAATACAAACTCTATCCTAGGGCAATACTACCCTATCTTAGTGTGTGCATACACACACACACACACATATATATATATATATATATATATATATATATATATATATATATATAGACACACACACACACATATATATATATATATATATATATATATATATATATATATATATATATATATATATATATATTCCATAAGAGTATTAGGTATTATTCATCATTTATCTTCACAAAAATTCTACTTTGAAAGTTATTATATAATATTATATTTTTTATCCCAACACAAAATAGAACCATATCTGGTTCGCACATAGCACGTTATGTGTGTGTGTGTGTGTATATATATATATATATATATATATATATATATATATATATATATATATGCTAACATCTAATCAAGGCAATAAGCACATAATTCACATACGACTTCCGGTACATATTTAATATTTTAATTAATACTTATATTAAATCATGTTCTTGAAAGGGACTATGCACTCACTTGATCAAAACGGGATGCTACAGAATTTGGGCGTAACCATGCCTTAGCACTTTCAATGACCTAAATGTATAACACTAAGTCATAGTCGAGTTTCATAATCCCGACCACTATAACAATTATAATCTAGATTCCTCACTAATCTCAATGTCTACATCAAGATCTATCAAGTAAAGATGAATGAGATAGAACAATTGGGAAGCAGGATCATTTTGGCATAATAACTTTTCTAAAATCCAACAACCAAGCCAACATGACCATTCTTGACACCTCTTCTATAAGCAGATCAATCAATATAACGAAATGGAATTACTGATAAATTTTATTTATAGATTAATAACAACGACTATGAATATAAATATAAATTACACTAGAATAAGGATCAATGTAATTTTACTTGGATTTCCTAAACAAAATTCTAAAAATTGCACTGGTATGACTCCAGCTTGCTAGCTAATAGGTGATGGGCTCTCAAGAGCCTCAGCGCTTCGCCAAAATACCCTAAACCTGTGCAAAATTTGGGATAAATGCAGATGAATTCGAGGGAGAGAGTTGGAGAAGGTGTGGAGAATGAATGAGATCTTGGGAGCTATTTATAGCAGATTTTGGGGTGCGTGGCGTGCAAAAGGGGCGCATGTCGCGCATTTTAAGGCTACGTCTCCCCTTCCACTTTGTCCCACATGCTTTCTGTGGTCCGAGTTTTCACCTCCTAGAAGCAAGCGGCATGCACCCGGCTCGCACGTGGCGCGCATTGCACTGAGCGCAAATCTAAGATTTTGTAAATTCCATAAATTCGTCATATAGACTCCATTTTCGACATTCTTTATATCCTTATTTTTATAAGATTTAATGATTTTGCAAAAATCGTAACTCTCTCATACGGACTCCTATTTTGGTGTTCCTTTTACAAAAATTTCTATCTTGAAGAGTACTACGATTGTCCTTTTGGTGACTTTACCCAAATGTCAACCATTTAATTCGTACCTTTTAACGTTACACATTCCTTGTGCGCGGGTGACTTTTATATTTTTTTTTAAATCATATATAATTCATACGGAGCTGGTTTTCTACGAAATTTATATTTTCGGGATCCGGACGACATTTACTTTACATATATATATATATATATATATATATATATATATATATATATATATATATATATATATATCTCTGTGTGTGTGTGTGTGTGTGTGTGTTTTGGCGTACTTATTTTACGGTTTACGGACGATTCGGTTGATTTTTCCTATTTTCCTTAATACAAAAGTTTTATTATATCTTAAATTTCTAGCTCAATTTTGCAGGCGTTACATCCATACTCACAAAGAACAAGGTTTTGGGATAAAATAAGCATAAACCTAATCTTAAACAAGATCTAGGAAAGCACGCCTTAAGGTATGAACTTCGTACCTTCTACAGATGAACAATGAGGTGTAGATTTTGCATTCAAGAGCTTGAGTGCACCACCACTTCTTCAATGGTCTTCCTTCACCACCAAGAACACTCAAAAATTACTTAAAGGCTTCAAAACTCACAGTCAAGAGATAGGGTTTCGATATTAGGGCTAAGAGGGATGGATGCTAGAAATAAGGTTGGCATCAAGGGAGATAATGAGGTTTTATATGGTCTAAACCCTAAAGATTGTGTTTAATATTAATGTGAGTACGCCATGTGTACCATTATGTATGTCTGACGTACTCAAAGGACAACAGTGCCACTTTCATGTAGTACGCCCAGCGTACAGGGCATGTACACCCAACTTACAGGCTAAAACCTATTTCCTTCCTAACTTCCAATGATCATAACTTATGCATCCCAACTTTGTTTTTGATGATCTTTATATCCACGGAAAGGTATCGACGATCTCTATAATTCTATCTTGATACTTATGACTTAAAACATCTTGATCTAAAATCCTTAATTTATGCAAGAAGCCAGAAACATAACCTTTCCTATTTTACCCCTCAGCTTCCAACAAACAATCCAAGGTTTAGATCACTTATCCAACATCATACACCTCCAACGGAGTCTAAAATCTATTCCATTTTATCCCAAGGGCTTTACATGGTCGCATTACGGTCCTTAGATCCTGAATTACGAAACATCATCAAACAGGATGTTACAACTCTCCTCTACTTAAATTAGATTTCGTCGTCCAAAATCATTCCTTACTACTTCCTTTACCATACCAGTTGATACCAACTGATTTCTAATTAAGGTTATGAAATTATCTTACACTGAAGACCGATCTAAATTATTTCACTGATATTTGAAAAACATAACCCCGACCATCCACCTATGTGGAAAATCCTGCTTCGAATACCAAATAGACTCCAAAATTTATGAGCGAAACCTATAAAGGTTGTCCCGACCCATATGCCAATACGAATCCATTAGTCATTCAATCGAAATAAAATACAACTTGATTAACCAACGCACATATGATCATTAAGTTTGCTTTGCTCCAAGTGATTGCTACGAACTAAACCGTATTCTCACATCACATTCGGCCCAACCCAACCTATGATCTACCCAAGTATTAAAAATGTTGTGGCCCACTAACAACCCTTCACCCAATCTTGTGATTTTCTAAAACATCCTAGAGAATGCTACAAGCCAAGTCATAGACTTCCATCACTTTCACAACCACCTACCTACCTAGTGAATGCGACGGCTGCTCCGCAGTCTTACAATACTTCTACAATCGCCTACCCACCTAATGAATGTTATGGCTGCTCCACAGTCTTACAACACTTCTACAAAAACATACCAATACAATGAATGCTACGGCTGCTCTGCAGTCTTACATCACTTCCACAAACGCATGCCAACCTAGTGAATGTTATGGCTGCTCTACAGTCTTACAATACTTCCACAGTCATATACCAACCTAGTGAATGCTATGGTTGCTCCGCAGTCTTACAACACTTCCACAACCACCATGGGCCCAACCCACGGTCTTGCCAACTACACACAAGAATGCCTAACCAAATACGGTGATTCAAAACCCCGTCCTACTGGACTCTATCAGGTGTTCGGGTCGTGCTTCAAACCCCAAAGCCTTCATTAGACAAGAACAGGTAAAGAGGTCATACGAAAACCTTCGACCTGAAGCTAGCCATGAATCAGTATCATTTGCTCCACTGCTTACGACTAACCAAAAGACATTATTCCTTGCTTAAACCATGAGACATATCGCAACCAGAACTGGAACTCTCGTTGTCTTAGGTTAATACCATGTTAACCAACCTTCCGAGTTAATCCTTAATCAAACAGTATCTTATCAACACCACCTAATTAGCCGGTCAAGGTTTTGGTGACCTAACGGTAGCTTTCCCACACTCCCAAACTGACCTATCTTGGATTCTCTCCGGCCTCAAGGAAATATAGCGTTCCTTCACGATACATCGATCCAAATCCCCGACATGGGCACAATTTCAAAAATGGTTCGCACTTGGAACTATCCTCGGAGGTCCTAAGTGATTATCCTCCACGTTGATTCATCTACATTATGATAACCTAATAATCACTGGATTACCAAGCTATCCCACAATCTCTCTACCCAACCACCACTATATTGAGCTTAAAGGACTAAGATCCCATGACTAAACAATATCATGCGCCCACAACCTAAACCAGATTAAGCATCTTACTACTCTCGATGAAAGATTTGTGTATCCAAAGTACCTTCCCTTGATACACTTCCACAACCTTGTATAATCCCAACTGATTTTTAAGGAGCCCATTGACCCACAATTGAAACAGATAGAAAATCAGTTCAATGCTCTACTTACTACCGAATGAAACCCGAGTCTACTATAAACAAAAATTCTTCAATCCAAAAATTTAGGGAAAACTTACCCAAAAGCCAAGATATACCATAAACAGAACTTGACGATAGTTTGTCACATCCACTGACCTCAAACTTATACATATCGAAACCATCGAATCATCCCAACTATTGACAATGAACAAGAAACAACCAATGATCGAGAATGCACTGACAACAACCCAAGAATTCAATTTTCTACTGAAATAACCCATGCGGAACTACACATACCAAAATCTGAAGTTATTTGGCAGATCAACCACTTCTTATCTTAGACTATATGTAGCAATCTAATATCAAGTTACCCAATCCTTCAATCAACCGATACTCAACCAGAGCGACCAAATACCTTGATGAGTTCATTGGCATCCCCGAAAGGGACCACTAGCTACAACGAGCTCTTTGACCAACAACTCCTTGCCACGAATACAACTCATGTATTCCCGAGCACTGACAATTAATGGAAACTTGCTCTGCACTCTCGTCTCGAACCAAAGTATTGCATACCTAAACCTCTGATCCTTATAACTCATTCTTCTGAAACCCTAAACGTGAATAAATCGATTATCTTCCAAGTAGCATACCCAGTTCTCCCCCACTTTGGGTTCGAATTATCACCAAATGATTTTTCAAACAAACCACACTTCAAACCGGATCAACCAGGTACATACCATCCCAGACTCTTGGAATGTATAACACAATGCAAGATGAACTTCCAGATAAAGTCCCAACAAACTCAACTACATTCTGAATCCTAGATGGAGACCTCGAAAACTTCCCAATCATAATCGACTCTATCATCAAGAATACCATGCAGATGCAAAAGAAATATCTCTGGTAGTCCATTCATAGCACCTATTCTCTATCAAGAACAAATGGACCACCACACACTTTGCCTCTGAATCCCTAACTATCACTTCATCATGCCTCATAGTCGAGATACAACATAGTCAATGAAAGTTTTCCTTCCCAATTCCGTTCTCCTAATCACCTAGAACAACCTATTTGAGTACGCTCTAACTAAACTCAAAGAAGGCATACCCTTGTTCCCATCTTGTATAGTCCCTACAAAAATGAATCTCCTTCCACATATGAAAGATCTCGAGGCGATCAAACCACAAGAATCCTCCTATGCATTTCCAACCTTGTCGCAAATACCACAACCTTCTAGTTCCCATACTGGGTCTTCCTCCAAATTTTGTAGTCATACGTTCTCTCTCTCTCTCTCTCTCTCTTTCACTTTCTCTTTCTCTCTCTCTCTCTCTCTCTCTCTCTCTCTCTCTCTCTCTCCCCCTAACACAGAAAATTAGAAGAATAAAATCCTTGTTATAGAAAATGACATCATTAGCCATCATCCGATCACTCAACATCGGGTGTAATCCTCAAGTCACTCATCCCAATCACTTCCTTCTTGAGTCTTGCGACTCAGACTGGTACTACCTCAAGACCTCAAAATCAACTACTCATATGTATCTGCACCATTCAATCTTAAACTGACATGGACACTAAGGCCTAAACAATCACCAGACCCGTCTTCATCCCGGACAACCATAACAGAAAGGCTAATAAATAGAAAAATGTTGCAACAGATTCATGGTACCAAGCCATGTTCCAAACCTCAATCAGTTCCTTAAAAAATTTGGGACTTTCTTTGATTCGAGTACGGATCTTGTGCTTTCAGTAGTATGAGCCCAATACTACCTTCCACACCTATCTGTACTTTCCTCATAATCATCCCGAGTCCTCCAATTCACTTCTCATAACGATACCTTCCAAAATCTGTTGAATAGTGCACCTATCACACTAAAGCGCTTCCTAGGCTCTTCTAGGATTCCCACCTCACCCTGCCATCAGCTGCTGAAGGACCCTCTTCAATGTCAGCCAACTACTTTATGAATACAATTACATGAAACAAAACCTAAATAACCCTTCGACTAATAGACCCAGCCCTACAATGGTTATGTAATGGTCGAAATGTCTAGTGAGGTGTCAAAGTCTTATTTGGTTTGTATAGTGTCGAAGTCTAGCACTTCGCTATGTATGTATTTTGTAAGTACGTGTTAGATGTCGAAACGTAATGTATAGTCCTTACATATTTTTTGTGAGTGTGTATCACCCTATAAACAGGGTTAGTATAGAAGTCGAGAGTAGCTTTTGGGCACTTTGTTCACTTTCTCTCTCGTGTACTTGCATACTCATTCAGACGAATCAACGAGCCAAACATAACTTATTTACGATTGTGTTCTATACTCTTTCTGTTATTGATTTTGTTCTTAATACTTGATTCAAACACACTACATTTGGTATTAGAGTTGGATACATTCAGTCATTACTGTTTTTCTTGTCTTTTTCAAAAGTTTTTGAATCTCTCTTTCCGATTGAAAAGATTTCCACACTTTTGATTAAGAAAATTTATTCTAATTGATTGATTTGTTTTGATTTGGCAATCAGTTTGATATATTTAGTGTTTTCTGATCATTTTATGATAGATTCATCTGTTAGATCTCTTTTTCTGAATCTCATCGTCACTTTTTTTTTGTACGAAAATGGTGAATTTCAACATGAACACTAAGTCAAGTTTTTCTGATCTGCTTGGGTCTTCCACGAAGATTCCAATGTGCATTCGGGAGTATTATGAGCAATGGGCAGATCGCATGGAGAATTATCTCAATGAGATCGACGAGGATCTTTGGCGATGTGTTACTCTTGGAAATTATCATCCATATATGTTTTCCCATGTTGGAAATGGAGGTTCATCCACTGGCATGGCAGCACAAAAGGGAAAGTATGAGGCTAATGATAAGAAGTGTCTTTGTGAACTTCACGATGCTCTTTGACTAGTTGTTTACAACTTTGTTCGAGGATGCAAGTCTGCAAAATAGATTTGGGATACTTTGAAAGAGATTATCAAGGAAGTAAAAAGACAAAGACGAGCTCTGTGAAGCATTGTTTACTGGAACTAGGTGAATTCAAGCAGAAGGAAAGAGAAACCATTGAAATATACTATGATCGCTTAGATGAGTTGATATTCAAGTGCAATCGCTATGGTGTTACATGATCAACTCTTGAATACAATATCACATATCTTATGGGATTACAAAGGAGTGGAGGAACATCAGTCTAATGATAAAAACTCAACAAAGTTTCGATGGCTATTCTATGGGAGATTTGTACAATTTTCTCAAAGCTCATAAGACTGGAATCAATGAAATTGTAGAGGAAGGGAAGATGAGTCTAGGTGGTCCTTTGGCCTTAATGTCGAAAGTTTCAGCAAAGGACTATGAGATCAAAATTGTTGACAAGATGGTTCTGAAGATGAAGGATTTTTGGTGAATTCAGAGGATGAGGTTGTGGCATATTATTCAAAAAATAAAGTGAAGAAGTTTTTCAATAAGCCTTTCAATCCAAAATACAAAAGAAATAATGAATTCAAGGGTAACACTTCATCTGGAAAAGGAACAATAGTGAAGTCGAAGGAAGAGAAGAAAGAAAGCAAGAGTGTTGTTGAGAAGAATGAGAAAGAGCTGAAGGGAGATTCAAAATTCGATTGTAACTACTATAATGGATAAAATCATCTTGCAAAAGACTGCATGCTGAGGAAGAAGGAAGAGAAAATGAGAGAGTTAAAGACGAAACATACTATGCTGAGAGACTAGAGGAGGTGAGAGCAAAGACCAAAGGTTTCTCATTGGTCATGGAGGGAGGAAATGAAGAGGATGTAACTTACCAGATATGGTCATCTGGTTCAGATGATGAAGAAATAAGAAACCCTACTCACGGTGCGATGTTTGCAAAATTTCAAGAGGACAATTCGAAAGAGGAAAAGATTAGTGGGAGGTATTTCGTGTCAATAGGAGCCGATAAGTCACTTATGACATCAAAGGTACGTTCTCTTCTTGAATCTTTTAACATTCATTCAAGCTCTTATCTTACAGTTTTATCTGATTTTGATGATACTCTCTCATATTTTAATGATATGCTAATTTCTGTTAGTAGCGTAGCTGAGCTTTAGAAAATAATGTTGGTAGATGTTCAAAATAACTTGGAGTCTAAAAAGAGTAGATTAGACAGTCTAAAGTTGTAATTGCAAAATGACACTCTAGATAGGGATTCAATTAGGGCAGACAATATTTTGTTAATGAAACAACTAAACATTTACTGTAATAGCGCTAAGAGAGTATATGCCAAATTAACCGACCTTAATCACTCATCAGACATATGCAAAGAGAAACATAGGAAGTTATTACCTTTCTTAGAATACAAAAGAGAGAAAATTGATGCTACTTCCTATGATTGCGAAAAGAAAATATCAGAATTTGATAAAGTGCCTAATAATTCACATGCTTATGGAATTGTTAAAATTGATGAATGCTTGAATGCTGAAGATTTAGTGTATATTGTCAATGAAACTCTCACTAAAACTGAACAAATTAAAATTTTAAACATGACTGAGAATTCATCATTAGACTCTCAACAAAATTTTGCTGATATCAAAGATGATTCTGACAATATCAGTGAAATTGAGGAAGTGAAAACTGTTGATTGTTCTCTATTATTTATCATTAATGTCACTTCGATGGCTAAGGGTAAAGGAATTTGTCATGATTCAAAAGAGAAGGTTAACACAAACCAACCCTCAACATAAAAAGTTTATGATTATGATGAAGTGATTGTCGAAGACTGTGATAGTGATAGTGATGAGGATAACGTTTCGATTGAAACTACTATTCCAAGAGTTGTTGTCAAACAGGTTTAAGAAGAAACAGAGTAGTTCGAAAGGTAATGAAAGATAAAGGTCCTCATTATCTTGAATCAAACTCAGTCGTCTATCCTTCTTTCAAATGCACCGATGTAGTTGTGTTCCCAAATCAAGTGTTTGTCACTACAGTAAATGGTGACAAGGTGAATCCTGAGATAAAAAAATTGTTGATGAAAAAAACAAAGGTGTGACAAAATAAGGTTTCTTCTCGAACCAAAGCACGATTGAAAATAGCTTGAACAAAAATTGACTACTTTTCAGCGACAAAAACCGAAACGTGTTTGGGAAGTAAAATCTGAAAAATCAAAAGTTCATGATCAAACAAGGAAACTGTTTTGAAAAATCAAAAGACAAAGTCACAAAACTTCACTGAAATTTTTCAAAAAGTTGCAAAAGAAGAAGGTGTTTCAATGTCAAAAGCTCGAAACAGAGTCTATTGGAAAAATGTCAAGACTTTCCAAAAACAAAAAGTTTTTAAGCAACAATCAACTGAACAAGTTAAGACTTTTTCTCAAAATAAGACATTTGTTCAAAATAAGTCAACTTAAAAGCAAAATGATCTTTCAAAAGGTCAATCTAATGTTCAAAAACCAGTTTGAACTCCAATTGTTCAACCACAAAGAAATGAATTTTTTCTCAAAATCAACTTCCAAGGAATTTTTGTCCAAATCATCAAAATGAAAGGTTTTATCAAAAAAAAGTTCTAATAAATGTAGTTCGAAGTAATAAATAAAGAAATTTCAATCAAGCACAATGTCAAAGAAGTTTTCAACAAGGACAAAATGTTTTTAATCGAGCATCGGTTGGTTATAATAAATAATATCAAAATCGGTTTCAAAATACTCCAAAACCATCTTTTCCAAAACGAAATTTTGAAAAATTGAAAGTAAAAGGGAAGAAACATGAATTGTTTAAGCCCACAAAACCTCACTTTCCAAATTCTGAGTCAACACAAAAGGTCAATGCTTCGTTTGTCAATAGAAGAAATGATGTGAAAAATATCAACCATTGGCTCGAAGGAAAAGGGAAGCAATACCAATTTAGAAATTTCTCTAAAGAACAAATTAAGTATGTTTATGAAAGCAACTTAAATGATTCGCTACAAGGAAGTTTATGATTACTAGAGCTAAATCCATCAGTGAAGAAGTAGAAAGAGATTCCCAAGACAAAGGTTGAAGGACAACGAACTGTATATTTGAAGGGAAAGCCAGTGTCGAACCTAAAACATTGAATGATTACATTTTGATGCCCAGATCTATCGAAGTTGACTTAATAGATAGTTTAAAGTTAAACGTTATAATTTGGGTGCTAGGTTATTCATTTCACAGTGTATTCCAAACTAATATCTAATGACCCAAAATGGCTTGGGGCCTAAATTCTTTTGAATGATCGCATGTACTCTATGACGAGCAATATGATGAGCATTGGTATATCGATAGTGGTTGCTCTCATCACATGATTGGTCGAAAGGAGAATTTGTTAGACTATCAAAGTTTATAGAATGTTGGAGTAGCAAAGTTTGGAAACAGTAAAAAATGCAAAGTAAGAGGCTATGGCAAGGTAACGAACGGGAAGTTTACTGTGAATAGAGTGACATATGTTGATGAATTACAACACAACTTGATAAGTGTTTCACAACTTGTTATGGGCACTGGCAATCAAGTAGTCTTCGATGAAGAAGGTAGTGTCATCTCTAACAAAGAAACTAATGAAGTTTTGCTTAAGGCAAAAAGAAAATGTGACATGTTCACACCCGATATGAAGCCCATTGTTGGCATTCCCTCTATCTACTTACTTTCAAAAGCTTCATCAGATATCATCTGGTCGTGGCATCACCATCTCTCGCATCAGCATTTCAAGAATCTTAACAAACTGGTTCTACATGATCTTCTTCGTGGCTTACATGTATTAAAATTTGATAATGATTCGTTATGTGAATCTCATGAACAAGTAAAGCAACATTGTCAAGGTCATCCCATCGTCATCGACTCAAATATCATCGAATCTCTAGAACTTCTTCACATTGATCTTTGTGGACCTTTGACTGTTGAGACTCTCAATAAGAAGAAGTAAATATTGGTCATTGTCGATGACTTTTCAAGGTTTAATTGGGTTTTCTTTCTTCATCAGAAGTCTAAAACTGGTCAAGTGATAATAGATTTCGTCAAGAACATCGAATTAAGTCTGAGGAAGAAAGCTAGAAGAATCACAAGCGATAATGATTTAGAATTCACTAATCCGACTCTTGATTCATTCTTGTCTAAATTAGGGATTTCGCATAATTTTTCATCTCCTTACACACCGTAGAAAAATGGTGTTATCGAACAGAGAAATAGATCTCTATGCGAAGCAACAAGAACAATGCTGACATATGCGAATTATCTCAATATCTCTGGGCAAAAGTAGTTTTGACAACATGCTTCAATTAAAATTGTTCATTCATTCATCGTCGTTTTAACATCACCCTTTATGAAATCATCAATAATCGAAAGCCTAATGTTAAATTTTTCCATGTGTTTGGTTGTAAGTGCTTTATCATGAATCTCAAATATAATCTTTCGAAATTTTAGTCAAAAGTTGATGAAGGAATCTTCATGGGATACTCACACAACTCTGTTGCATATCAGGTGTTGAATAAGTGAACAAGAAAGATTGAGGAAACATTCAATCTTACTTTTGATGACTATCACGTCAAACGTGTCGAACAGACTTTCGCACGAAAGCCAATTCTTTCTGAATCGAATGGTGAGTCAGAAATTAAGGATTCTTTTGAAATTGACTATGATTTGATTTTTGGTATTCCAAAGAGAGTTATAGATGTTGAAGTTCATGCAGATGATAATAGGATTCATGAAGCATCAAAGCTTTCTGATTATTCGACGGTTACTAGGGAAGAAGATGACTCTCAATCAACGTCAACTTCACAAGTGCATGTCGAACATCCACCTGTTTTGTAGGGTGATCAAGTGGAGGGGGGAACTTGCATTCGTAGTCACATGATCATATTAATGATTCAACCGTTGAGGGGGAGTGTGATCAAAATACACAGTAGTTCGAGGGGGAGCATGAACAGAACAATGTTGATGTCGAGGGGGAGAATCTCGTTTCGAATCCATTAGTTGACGACGAGCTAAATGGATCTATACCTAATGTGAACACTGATCAAACTGAAAAATTTCATGATGTCTCTGGTAATTTTTTGAATGAAGGTGAAGGTTTTGAAATAGATGAAATATTCAAAGACGCACCTTTGGATTTTGATCCTACATATCCACCAATGGATAAGTGGACATGAAGCCATCCAAAATAACAGGTTCTTGGTGATCCTCATGCTGGAGTTATGACATGTGCATAAATTTAAGCTAAGAATGATATTCTGAATGCTCACCAAGAATATTGTGTAACGCCCGTGTTTCTGGGCTTGCCATTTTTAGCAATGTAATAGTCTAGGTTAACCTTGTAACCCAATTTGAAATAATAAAAATGTATTATTTGTGAATTATGTGGATTATGTGTGTTTTCTTAATTATTATAATTTAATTAAAATTAAGAATAAAATGAGCGTCAAAATTTAAGTGTAAAATAAACTTGATATCTTTGGATAATGTTGTAGCAGTTGAAACGAGGTTTCCGAATATATATAGAACGCCCAAATCTGACTTCGTATGAGGAAGTTATGATTTTCTGAAGTTTCGACGCGGCAGTATGCAGCCCGAATACTCGATTTGAGATCGAGCGGTTTTTAGCCGAAACAATCTAAACGAGAATCGAAGATCACGTTGTTAGTAGCGAAACGATGAAAAGCTAGGCGAGAACGGACGTCGGACAAAGAAGTTATGAATTTATAAAGAAATTTTACTGTCCCGGCCTCCTAAAAATAAATAAAAAAAATAAAATTCAAAATTAGCCGACAGAGACTAAATGAAAGTTGTAGAGTATGGTCTGACCTACGCGCGGATATAAAGAACGTCGAAAACGGAGCTCGTATGTGAAAGTTACGCAATTTAGAAGTTTGACGAGTCAAATTACGCTGAGCGTAATTTGACTACGCCCAGCGTACTCAGGAGGATGCAACTTGTCTGACCAATACTCGAGTGCCACCGATCGACGCATGCAGTGACGTCAAAGTACGCCCAGCGTAACCAAGTTACGCCCATCGTACTGAGTACGCCCAGCGTAATCCCAGACCCCTAGCCTATAAATAGAAACCAAGATCAGCCATTTTCTCTTGTTCAAACTATTTCTTCTCTCATCTTTTGCCTCGATTTGCATGCCGTTTATACCCCGAAGCCCCGGTAATATTCCCGAGCCTCGAAGCAAGATCCGAAGCCCCGAGGATCCCGAAGAGCGTTATTCCTGAGCCGAAGCCCTGCCCGCGAGGAGCCGGTTTTTGTGAAGATCTTCCAGATCTACGGAGAAACACCTCTTCTGCAAGCCGTAGTGCTGCCCGATCATCTTCTGATCAAGTGAGTGTGTAGTTATTTTCATTCCAAACACAATATTATGAAGTATTTTATATAAAATACATGCTACGTGTATATGTTTTGTTGTTATATATGTGAATGTATATTCACTCTATTCTATCTCAATAGATCTGACTTATTCTCTATGAAATACGTGTTATGTGTGTGTGCCTCATCTGTTATGTGGAATATGTATTGATTAAAGCATGCTATACAGGTTTTTAAACTATGTATAAAAATGTATATTTTTATCTACTAATATGTTGGGTAGAACATGGGTAGATAGTTGGTGTGTAATAAATAGATGAGAGGCCTCGGTGTTGTTGGTGTTATTCTAGTCATTCAGCAGAGTATGGATGACGACCACAGACTATTCTAGACTGTCCTGTGGAACACTAGCAGGCTCATAACCTGTAGGTGTTGTGAACGACGTGTTCACCGGTGTAGTCTATCCCCCATATGGTTGCCTTTAGGACACTTATTGTTGAGGAAGCCCCTCTGCAGTAATGTCCGTCCCGATGAAAATCCTGAATTAGGTTCCTTATAATAGATGTTATTTTTAGGGACGTAAAGTGAGGATAACGGGAATGGGTAATCGGGTTTATTGTTGATTGTTAAATTAAATATTTATTGTGGGTTGAAAACCCTATATGCTCACCAGGCTCCCAAGCCTGACCCACTTAGTTTATTTGTATTACAGGAAGTGGCGCAAGAGCTTAAGATGGACGAATCATCAAGTTGTTTTGTTTACAAGTCTGTATATGTATATATTTGTTGAATGACTTGTAATGCTATCGTTTATGCTTTATGATCTGTATCAAAACATGACATCCTGACCTTTGATTACGAAATGAAATGATATCTCTTTATGAAATGTTTTGATAAATATCTATTTTATCATGTTTTGTTTTTGGGAACAAATTCCGCATCTCTTTTAAAACTAAAAGGATTTACTCTGAAAATGTTTAAAAAGCATAAATGAAATCGGTCTTTTCTGGCCGTGATTTTGGGGATGTCACAGTTGGTATCAGAGCATTAGTTTAAGCGAACTAGGAATTTGTAGGATTTCTAGACTTAAACTTAGGATGTTAAGTGGAGATTTTGAGATGTGTGTCTCATAAATTTTAGACACGAGCACTAGTTTATTTTAGAAGAGTTGCCTAAAATGCTTTTATATGCTAAATGTTATATGTTTCCATATATGATATTATTTGTTCGGATCTACGGTTTGTTGCCAACCGGATCTGAAGGCTTATGTGTGTAGGACTCTAAGCGTATGTCTACGATATTAGAACTAGCATGTAATCGTTTGGAGTACGAAGAATGAATTGAAATCTTATCGTGAATGAAGATCTAAATTTCAACTTATTCGGTGTATAGATCAAAAATGGTGAGAACAAAAAGCGGAGTTGGAAATGCTGATGAAAACAGGAATCAACCGCCTGTAATCCAACAAGTACCTGTTGTAGCTGCTGCCACTAAGCCGATAACAATGGCCGGTGTACAAATGATGATTCAAACGATGTTGGATCGTCAGATGGAAGAAACAAGATGCCTGCTTAGGCAGAATCGTGAAGAACCCTCAATTCATGTAGAAGAGCCCGAGGAGAATGGAAGGCAGTCTGAAGGAGAAAACTTTCGTGGGATCATTGGTCAAGACAACCCACCAATGGTTAGACGCAATAACCAGTATGGAGGAAATGATGGGCGTGGGTGTGAGTACAAGGATTTCATGGCGTCCAAACCACCATGTCTATCTGGAAGCCCGACGCCGGTGCAAGTTATGGACTGGATCTCCGAAATGGAGACTATGTTTGAAAGTTGCGAATGCAGCAACAGGCAGAAGACCGCTCTTGCGATCCCTCTGCTAAAATCTGGTGTATTGAGTTGGTGGAAGCTGTTAGCTGACTCTATGCCCAAGGGAGAAGCAAACAAAATGTCTTGGGAAGACTTTGTAGAACAACTAAAACTGCAATACTGCTCCGAGCAGGACCTTCTAGAAATCAGTAATGAGTTTCAGAATTTGAAGAAGGGGAAAATGAGCGTTACTGAATACGCTGCAAGTTTCATAGAAAAGATGAAGTTTATCCCATATTTGGTACCAACAGAACTCTCTAAGGTCAACAAGTTTGCCCTTGGACTAGCAGCGGACTATGGTCCAATGGTTAAGTAAGCAACCACATTGAAAGCCGCCATCTAGGCTGCTAGAAATGTTGAGACCCAGATCAGGGAGACAGGTCTAGAAAGGTCAGAGGTGGGTGAAAAGAGGAAAATCGATGGATTTTCAGGGTCCATCAAGAAAAGTAAATTCTCGAAATCTGGTTCGAGAGGAAGTGGGGGAAAGGTAGAGGCGAAATGGTGCGACAAGTGCAAGAAAAAGCATCATGGGAAGTGTGGCGGGGAAACCACGTGCTTCAAATGTGGAAAGCCAGGGCATTATGCCAACGACTGCACCCTCACCAAGAATGTTTGTTATGGTTGCGGTGAGGAGGGGCACATCTCAAGGGATTGTCCGAAAAAGAAGGAAGCAGCAAGACCCAACATTCCGCCAAAGCCAAAGGTGAGAGCATTCCAGATGACACTGGAAGCTGCTAAAGATGAAGCTGATGTCGCTTCAGGTACCTTTCTCGTTAACAAATTGTCTGCCCAAATTTTATTTGATTCTGGAGCCAACTACTCCTTTATATCGCATGAATTTCGTAGAAAACTAGCTTTTCCTGTTGTTAAACTAGATAATGCTTTATTAGTCGAAGTTGCTAGTGGCAAGTTTGTACCTGTTAGCCATCGTATGAAAAACATCTTAATCGATCTGAATGGGAATAAGTTCCACGATGAATTATTGCCTATCGAACTTAACGGTTTCGACATCGTTTTGGGAATGGATTGGCTTAGCGCCAATGATGCTGAAATTTTATGCAAGAAGAAAATAGTGAAAGTGAATCCGCCTGGGAAGGAATCGTTTATGGTGTACGGAGATAAACGCAGAGTAAATTCTGGAATCATTTCTCTAATGAAAGCCAGAAAATGTTTGACCAAGGGGTGTACATCGTACTTAGCATTCATGATCGATGCTAAGAAGGATAAGAAGGTGACGCAGAATATTCCAGTTGTGTGTGATTATCTGGAAGTATTTCCCGAAGATCTTCCTGGATTACCGCCTGATCGACAAGTGGAATTCCGTATTGACTTGTTGCCCGGAACAACGCCGATTGCAAAAGCACCTTATCGATTAGCACCGATGGAGATGAAGGAGTTGATGATGCAACTTCAGGAGTTATTGGACAAGGGTTTCATTAGACCTAGTTCATCACCCTGGGGAGCTCCGGTGTTATTCGTGAAGAAGAAAGATGGAAGTATGAGAATGTGCATCGTTTACCGAGAGCTGAATAAGGCAACGATAAAGAATAGATATCCGTTGCCAAGGATTGATGACCTGTTTGATCAACTACAAGGTTCAAGTTATTTTTCAAAGATTGACCTAAGGTCAGTATATCATTAGCTAAAAGTAAGAGAACAGGATATCAAGAAGACTGCATTCAAAACGCGATATGGACACTATGAGTTCTTGGTTATGTCGTTTGGACTGACCAATGCTCCAGCAGCATTCATGGATTTAATGAACAGAGTTTGTAATCCGTTCCTTGATAAATCTGTGATAGTGTTCATAGATGACATTCTGATTTATTCAAAAAGCTAAGAAGAGCATGGCAGACACTTGCGAGAAGTTTTGGAAGACTTGAAGAAGGAGAAACTGTATGCGAAGTTCTCCAAATATGATTTTTGGATTTGTGAAGTCCAATTATTGGGTCACGTGGTCAACCAAGAAGGGATAATGGTTGATCCAGCGAAGATCGAAGCTGTGATGAAGTGGGAACAACCGAAAAGTCCCACGGAGATCCGAAGCTTTTTAGGATTAGCCGGATATTACCGAAGGTTTATCCAAGGCTTTTCTTCGATCGCTAGTCCATTGACAGCTTTGACCCACAAGGTAGCTACTTATGGTTGGAGTGATAAGCATAAAGAAGCATTCGAGAAGCTAAAGAAGAAACTATGCGAGGCACCGATACTTTCTCTACCAGATGGAGTTGAAGACATCGCTGTTTATAGCGATGCGTCTGGTGTTGGATTGGGTTGTGTTTTGACCCAAAGAGATAAGGTGATCGTGTATGCATCACGACAGCTGAAAGAGCATGAAAAGAACTACCCAACTCATGATTTGGAATTGGCAGCGGTAGTTTTCGCTCTGAAAATATGGAGGCATTACTTCTATGGCACGAAGTGCAAACTTTTCACTGATCATAAGAGTCTCCAATATCTCTTTGGTCAGAAAGAATTGAATATGAGGCAACGACGCTGGCTAGAATTACTTAAAGACTACGACTATGAGATACTTTACCACCCAGGTAAGGCTAATGTTGTTGCTGATGCTCTCAGCCGGAAAGTCAATATAGAAAAGAGAAGGCCAAGAGCGTTGAGAATTGAAGTTGTCTCGACTATTTTGGAAAGTATAAAGAAATCTCAAGAGGAAGCTTCTGAAAAGAATGACCGGAAGGAGGAATGTTTGGGCAAAACGTTGGTGTTCGATATAAACAGTCATGGACTAAAGGTGTTCCAATACCGGATTTGGATACCTAATACAGGAGGAGTCAGAGATCTTCTGATGGAAGAAGCTCACAAAACCATGTACTCGATTCGTCCCGGTAGCACTAAAATGTATAGGGACCTGAAACCCTACTACTGGTGGCCGACGATGAAGCTCGACATTGCGAAGTATGTGGCAGAGTGTGTGACCTGTGCAAGAGTCAAGGCACAACATCAGAAACCATACGGGAGTTTAGAACCTTTGTCTGTGCCTATGGGTAAGTGGGAAGACATTGCTATGGATTTTGTCACTAAACTGCCCAGAACAAAGAATGGTCACGACATGATTTGGGTGGTCGTTGATCGATTCACTAAGAGTGCGCATTTCATAGCAGCCAATGAGAAATGGTCTATGGAAAAGCTTGCAAATTCTTACGTGAAGGAAATTGTGAGACTTCACGGTGTTCCGCTAACGATTGTGTCGGATCGTGATAGCCGTTTCACCTCAAGATTTTGGAAAAGTCTACAAGAGGAATTGGGTACCAAGTTGTGTTTAAGTACAGCTTACCATCCGCAGACTGATGGTCAGAGCGAACGGACGATACAAACACTTGAAGATATGCTAAGAGCATGTACCTTGGAATTCCTAGGTAATTGGGATGAACATTTACCATTGGTAGAATTTTCCTAAAATAATAGTTTTCACTCGAGCATTAAGATGGCACCTTATCAAGCTTTGTACGGACAGAAGTGTCGTACGCCATCTTGTTGGCTTGAGGCTGGCAAAAAACAGTTTATGGGACCAGAGATAGTACATCAAACTACTGAAAAGTTGAAAATAATTAGGGAGAGAATGTTAGCAGCTCAGGATCGTCAGAAGAGCTATGCTAACAAAAAGCAAAGACCGATGACTTTTGAAGTTGGAGATTCGGTTTTGCTTAAAGTCTCGCCGTGGAAGGGACTTATAAGATTTGGTAAAAGGGGAAAATTAAGTCCAAGGTTTATTGGACCGTTTAAAGTTCTTCAGAGAATTGGGAACCAAGCTTACAAGCTGGAACTACCCGAAGAACTAAATGGAATTCATAACACTTTTCATGTGTGTTACTTGAGGAAGTTCACGGGAGAAGTTCCCGACATAATTCCACTTTCAGAGTTGAGAATCGATGAGAACAAAAGGTTGATTAAAGAACCAGAGGCAATCGTTGACCGAAAGACTAAGAAGTTGCGACGTAAGATGGTTGAGTTAGTGCTTGTCCGATGGAAACACACGAATAGGCCGAATCTCACCTGGGAGACGGAGAGTGACATGATGAGTCGCTACCCGCATTTGTTTGTTGATGTGTGATTCCGAGGACGGAATCATCCTAAGGTGGGGAGAATTGTAACGCCCGTGTTTCTGGGCTTGCCATTTTTAGCAATGTAATAGTCTAGGTTAACCTTGTAACCCAATTTGAAATAATAAAAATGTATTATTTGTGAATTATGTGGATTATGTGTGTTTTCTTAATTATTATAATTTAATTAAAATTAAGAATAAAATGAGCGTCAAAATTTAAGTGTAAAATAAACTCGATATCTTTGGATAATGTTGTAGTAGTTCAAATGAGGTTTCCGAAGATATATAGAACGCCCAAATCTGACTTCGTATGAGGAAGTTATGATTTTCTGAAGTTTCGACGCGGCAGTATGCAGCCCGAATACTCGATTTGAGATCGAGTGGTTTTTAGCCGAAACAATCTAAACGAGAATCGAAGATCTCGTTGTTAGTAGCGAAACGATGAAAAGCTAGGCGAGAACGGACGTCGGACAAAGAAGTTATGAATTTATAAAGAAATTTTACTGTCCCGGCCTCCTAAAAATAAATAATAAAAATAAATATCAAAATTAGCCGACGAACTCTAAATGAAAGTTGTAGAGTATGGTCTGACCTACGCGTGGATATAAAGAACGTCGAAAACGGAGCTCGTATGCGAAAGTTACGCAATTTAGAAGTTTGACGAGTCAAATTACGCTGAGCGTAATTTGAGTACGCCCAGCGTACTCAGGAGGATGCAACTTGTCTGACCAATACTCGAGTGCCAACGATCGACACATGCAGTGACGTCAAAGTACGCCCAGCGTAACCAAGTTACGCCCAACATACTGAGTACGCCCAGCGTAAATTGAGATTACGCCCAACGTAATCCCAGACCCCCAGCCTATAAATAGAAACCAAGATCAGCCATTTTCTCTTGTTCAAACTATTTCTTCTCTCATCTTTTGCCTTGATTTGCGTGCCATTTATACCCCGAAGCCCCGGTAATATTCCCGAGCCCCGAAGCAAGATCCGAAGCCCCGAGGATCCCGAAGAGTGTTATTCCCGAGCCGAAGCCCTGCCCGCGATGAGCCGGTTTTGGTGAAGATCTTCCAGATCTACGGAGAAACACCTCTTCTGCAAGTCGTAGTGCTGCCCGATCATCTTCTGATCAAGTGAGTGTGTAGTTATTTTCATTCCAAACACAATATTATGAAGTATTTTATATAAAATACATGCTACGTGTATATGTTTTGTTGTTATATATGTGAATGTATATTCACTCTATTCTATCTCAATAGATCTGACTTATTCTCTATGAAATACGTGTTATGTGTGTGTGCCTCATCTGTTATGTGGAATATGTATTGATTAAAGCATGCTATACAGGTTTTTAAACTATGTATAAAAATGTATATTTTTATCTACTAATATGTTGGGTAGAACATGGGTAGATAGTTGGTGTGTAATAAACAAATGAGAGGCCTCGGTGTTGTTGGTGTTATTCTAGTCATTCAGCAGAGTATGGATGACGACCACAGACTATTCTAGACTGTCCTGTGGAACACTAGCAGGCTCATAACCTGTAGGTGTTGTGAACGACGTGTTCACCGGTGTACTCTATCCCCCACATGGTTGCCTTTAGCACACTTATTGTAAAGGAAGCCCCTCTGCAGTAATGCCCGTCCCGATGAAAATCCTGAATTAGGTTCCTTATAATAGATGTTATTTTTAGGGACGTAAAGTGAGGATAACGGGAATGGGTAATCAGGTTTATTGTTGATTGTTAAATTAAATATTTATTGTGGGTTGAAAACCCTATATGCTCACCAGGCTCCCAAGCCTGACCCACTCAGTTTATTTGTATTACAGGAAGTGGCGCAAGAGCTTAAGATGGACGAATCATCAAGTTGTTTTGTTTACAAGTCTGTATATGTATATATTTGTTGAATGACTTGTAATGCTATCGTTTATGCTTTATGATCTGTATCAGAACATGACATCCCGACCTTTGATTATGAAATGAAATGATATCTCTTTATGAAATGTTTTGATAAATATCTATTTTATCATGTTTTGTTTTCGGGAACAAATTCTGCATCTCTTTTAAAACTAAAAGGATTTACTCTGAAAATGTTTAAAAAGCATAAATGAAATCGGTATTTTCTGGCCGTGATTTTGGGGATGTCACATATTGTATGTTCAATGTCTTTATTTCTAAACTTGAACCCAAAACAGTAAAGGTTGCATTAGAACACAAAAATTGGATTGTTGCAATGCGATCTGAACTGGCGGAATTTGAACGTAACAAAGTTTGGAGGTTAATTCCTAAACTAGACAATGTTTCGTTAATTAGGTTAAAATGGATATTTAATAATAAGACTGATAAAGAAGGTAACGCGATTCGCAATAAAGCAAGATTAGTTGTTAAAGGTTATTCTCAACAAGAAGGAATAGATTATGAGGAAACCTTTTCCCCTGTCACAAGACTTGAGGCCGTTCTCATATTTCTTGTGTATGCAGCACACAAAGACTTCGACGTGTATCAAATGCGTGTCAAATGTGCCTTCTTGAATGGAGAATTAGACGAAACGATCTATGTCGAACAACCACTAGGTTTCATCAATGATAAGTGTCCTGATTATTGTTATGTTCTCGATAAGGTAGTTTATGGGTTGAAACAAGTACCCCGTGCCTGGTATGCAACCTTAACTAATTTTATTAAAGTTTCTAAATTTAAACAAGGATCAGTGAATCCCACATTATTTCTCAAGAAAGTTCGGAATCACCTGATACTTGTTCAAATTTTTGTCGATAATATAATATTTGGTTCAACTGACCCTTTGTTGTCGAAGGAATTTGAAGAGTTAATGAAAAGTAAGTTTGAAATGAGAATGATGGAAAAAATAAACAGTTTAATGGATTTAAACATTCTTCAGAGCAGGGAAGGCATTTTCGTCAATCAATAAAAATACATGTGCAACCTACTAGATAGATTTGGCATGACGAATAGCATGAAACTTAAAGTACCAATGACAGTTGGCACACGGTTGAATCCTTCATTGGACAAGCCTGTAGTAGACTTAACTACTTATCATAGCATGATAGGTTCTCTTTTACACTTTAGTGCGATTAGACTTGACATCATGTTTGTTGTATGTAACTACGCCAGGTATCTGTTGAACCCAAGAAAACCCCATCTTACTGTTGTAACGAACATTTTTCGCTATCTTAAAAGAATAGTGTCGTTGGGACATTGGTATCCTTCGCATACATGATTCTTTGTTCAAGCCTTTTCAGATGCACACTGTAACAACCCGTTATTTCAGGTCAATGTAATGTCTAAAAGTCGAGTCTTGTAATCTTTTTGTGAAGTAATAAGAATATCATCGGAAATGAAATGTTCTAAAAGCTTCGTTTGAGTACATTATGTGGTAGATATCGTGATAAGGTTTCCAAAAATATAAAGAACACTAAAATCCGAGTTATAACGAAGGAGTTATGACCAATCAAAGATTCATAACAATAACGGTAAAACACCGTTAAGCATAAAACGAGACATTTCAATAAGATAATTTTCAACCTTAGGTTTCTAAATGAAAGTCATAGATATCCCAAAACTGTGAACATACATAAAAAGAACTCCCAAATCTGACTTAATATGAGGAAGTTATGATTTTTCGAAGTTTCGGACATAGCAGTAGACAGCTAAAAAACTCAAAATAGGGATCGAGCAACTTTTTGCCAACATGAACTAAACGAGAATCGAAGATCTCATCAATGGTATTACAATGGTAAAAAGTCTGACGAAAACGGACATCGGATGAAGAAGTTATGGATTTTTAACGGACTCTTCCTGTCCCGGCCTGTTAAAAATAAATAATAAAAATAATTTCAAAGTTAGCCGACGGAGTCTAAACAAAAGTTGTAGAGCGTAGTCTCACCTACGTGTGGATATAAAGAACGTCGAAAACGGAGTTTGTATGAGGAAGATATGAATTTTTGAATTTTATCAAATAATTAAAGTATTAAATTTAATTGTAAATACCCGATATTATCCGAAGGGGGAGTCACCAGTGTAACAACGTAAATTTCAAAGCAAAAATTTAATTTTTGTCACAACCATTTTCACATAAATATTTTATAAAATATCCAACATTGGTTATCAATACATATCGTTTCCCAAGATCACAAAAATCGAATCCTCTCTCTAGTGTGTACGAGTCACGCCGGTGCCTTTCCACGGTCCTCGCTAGTACCTGAAACACATAACACAACAACTGTAAGCATAAATTCTTAGTGAGTTCCCCAAAATACCTTTACACATATACGCCTTTCCAGGCCATGCTCAACACGACCTTCCGGTCCATGTGTCTCAGGGGACTTCCGTCCCAGTCCCAGTAGACCTTCCGGTCCTACTCGTATCGACCTTCCAGTCCATGACTCCCTGACCTTCCGGTCCAAGTCATAATGCCTTCCGGCCCATATCATACATAGCATACATATCACATACATAACGCATACAGAATATACAACGCATATTATACAAAACATGCATCTCATAGCATACAAGACCTTCCGGTCACACATAGGTATCTTTCCAGTATAGTATAGTGAGAAGACTCACCTCGTATGATGTCTAGAATCTCACGTGCTCGATAACTAGGAAATCTCAAAACAACGACCTAGCCTTGCCTGAATACATCAAATAATCATTCTAATTAATATCGGCTTCCAAGGCTATGCTACGACCTTTTTCACTTTCCCACAAAAGGGTAAAAGACCATTTTACCCCTCCCTGACTCGAAAGTCCACATGTTGACCAAAACCCTAAAAGTCAACAAAAGTCAACAGCAAGCAGTACGCGGGGCATACCAGCTCCTGTACGCGGGGCGTACCCTTGCATTCCAGAAACAGGGAACGCGACCCATTACGCGGCGCGTATTGGGATTACGCCCAGCATACATCCCAGTTTCTCACTTCCTTATTCTAACGTCTTAAACGATTAAGACATAACCCCATATTCCAGATCTGGCCATTTTAACACTTCTTAATCCATAAAGTCGAAACCTTTAAGCCTTTGCATGGCTATAAAGGCTCCCCACACCTTCTAACACTTTTCCTTTCACCTCCAAGAGTCTAGATCTCATGCATGGCTCCACATTCACGTTCAAGATTGCATTTTTATGAACATACAACTCATATAGCTCTGGAATATGATAGATCTAGGCCAATGGAGACTATTTGCTCAAAAAGTCTCCATCTTGGGACCAAAAACCCTAGAAATTGGTCCAAGAAGCACACCATATAAACTACAAGCCAAGATCTGAACTTTTTACCTCAGGAAGAAGCTCCAACCTTTGTAGTCCCTAGATCCACACTTGACCACCAACTGCTAGCCTCCATAATGGTCTCCTCTTCTCTCTCACCACCTTAAAAAGGCACTTTGAAGCTTAGAACACTCACACCCAAGCTAAAAATGAAGGAAGTGATCTCTTAGGGTTTCTTTCTGAAAGATGGTGGCTAAGGGACATGACCATCTCATTCCTTTTATAGCCCTCAAGTCATATTAGGGTTTTGAGTCTGGGCCGGTTACGCCCGGCGTAACCCTAGGTACGCCCCGCGTACCCGGATGGAACCGCATACAGAATAAGCGCGCGAGTACGCCCAGCGTACTCACAAGCTTAACACTCAATCACAAAGGGCCCAAAATGACAACTTGGAAAAGATGAAGGGTTAAATAGTTGAACCTGAATTTCGGGCTGTTACAATTCTCCCCCACTAGAACCAGACTTTGTTCCTGAATTCTTATACCGAAAACAACTCTGGATGCTGCTCCCGCATCTCGGACTCGGACTCCCACGTCAGCTCGCACCCCTTCCAATGCTGCCACTGAACCTGCACCAATGGCACCTCATTGTTCCTCAAAACCTTGATCTTTCTATCCCAAATCGCGATTGGTCTCTCGGCATAATTCAGGCCCGCATCCACCTGAATATCCTCCAGAGGTACTACCGCCGACTCGTCGCTATACACTTCCTCAACTAAGACACGTGGAAGGTATCATGAATCTGGCTCAAATCCGCAGGTAGCTCCAGACGATATGCTACTCTGCCTATTCTCGCAATCACTCTAAACGGCCCAATAAATCGGGGCCCCAGCTTGCCCCTCTTCCTGAATCGGATCACTCCTTTCCAAGGAGATACCTTCAGGAGCAAGAAATCACCAACCTGAAACTCGAGCTCAGATCGTCGCCTATCCGCATAACTCTTCTGGCGACTCTGAGCGGTCAACAACCTCTGCCGGACCTGCTGTATTTGCTCTGTCGTCTGAAGTATAATCTAAGTACTACCCATCACTTGTTGCCCTACTTCTCCCCAGCATATGGGGGTCCGACACATCCTCCCATACAACAGCTCGAAAGGTGGCATACCAATGCTCGAGTGATGGCTATTATTGTAGGAAAACTCAGCCAAGGGCAAATACGTGTCCCAACTCCCTCCGAAATCCAGTACACATGCCCAAAGCATATCCTCGAGCGTCTGAATCGTCCGCTCACTCTGCCCGTCCGTCTGTGGGTGGTATGCGGTACTGAAATGC
Organism: Lactuca virosa; assembly: GCF_052849685.1. Lineage (NCBI taxonomy): Eukaryota > Viridiplantae > Streptophyta > Magnoliopsida > Asterales > Asteraceae > Lactuca > Lactuca virosa. Next base: position 176,940,457 of record NC_136434.1, on the reverse strand, counting down.
AACCTCGTACCCAAATCCTCGTGAAACTTCTTCCAAAATCTGGAAGTAAATCGCACATCTCGATCTAAAACTATCGAGATCGGAACTCCATGCCGCGGTACCACCTCCCTCACATACAACTCTGCCAGCCCTCAGCAGAAGAGCTCTCACTGATAGCAAGGAAGTGGGTGCTCTTCGTCAACTTGTCCACAATCACCCAAATCGCATCGACACCCCTCGCGGTCCTTGGCAATTTGGTGATGAAATCAATGGAAATCTGTTCCCACTTCCACTCGGGAATCTCTAATGGCTGCAGCTTACCATGAGGGCGCTGATGTTCGGCCTTAACCGTGCGACAGGTCAAGCATTTCTCTACAAACCATGCGACATCCATCTTCATACAGGGCCACCAATATTCCTTTTTCAGGTCCAAAAACATCTTAGTGGCCCCGAGATGGATTGAGAATTTCGATCGATGAGCCTCTTCCATCAAAATGGTGCGCGTTCCGCCCACGGACGGTACCCATATCCGCCCCTGAAAAGTCATAAGCCCCCGACTATTGGTAATGAATTTCGATACCAGCCCGACAACTCGCTCTCTCTTCTGGCTTTCTGACCTCACCGCCTCAGCCTGGGCCCCACGGATAGCATCCAACACTGGGGTCATCACTGTCAGTCTCAAACATACATCCCGCAATGGGGTGCCTTCCGCCCTTCGGCTCAGAGCATCGGCTACAACATTAGCCTTGCCCGGGTGGTAGAGGATCTCACAATCATAATCATTGACCACGTCCAACCACCTTCTCTGGCGCATATTCAGGTTGGGCTGATCCATCAAATACTTGAAGCTATTGTCGTCCGTGTAAATCGTACACCGAACCCCACACAGATAATGTCGCCAGATCTTGAGAGCGAACACTACCGCTCCCAGTTCCAAATCATGAGTGGGATATCTTGACGCATGAGGCTTAAGCGGCCTCGATGCATACGCTATCACATGCCCCCTCTGCATAAGCACCGCTCCCAATCCGGATATCGATGCATCACAATATACCATAAAATCCTCCATCCCTTTCGGAAGGGCTAATACTGGGGCTTCGCATAACTTCTGGCGAAGAGTCTTAAATGAGGTATGTTGCTCCGGTCCCCATGAAAATGCAACACCCTTCTGGGTCATCTTGGTGAGTGGCACAGCGATCTTGGAGAAATCCTTAATAAATCTCCGATAATAGCTGGCCAATCCCAGAAAGCTCCTGATCTCGGTGGGTGATCTCGGCACCTCCCACCTCATGACTGCCTTAATCTTGGCCGGATCGACCAATATCCCATTCTGGTTGACGAGATGTCCCAAGAACTGAACCTATCGTAACCAGAACTCACACTTGGAGAATTTGGCATACAGCCTCTCCGACCTCAGAACTCCAAGGATCTCCCTCAAATGCTCCTCATGTTGTTCTCTGGACCTCGAATATACCAAAATATCGTCAATGAATACGATCACCGACCGATCCAGCATCGGCCTGCACACCCTGTTCATGAGATCCATGAACGCAGCTGGTGCATTGGTGAGCCCAAAAGGCATCACCACAAACTCGTAATGCCCATAACGAGTTCTGAATGCTGTCTTCTGGATATCTTCATTCCGAACCCTCATCTGATGATAACCCGACCTCAAGTCTATCTTGGAGAACCAAGATGCCCCCTGCAACTGATCGAACAGATCATCGATCCTCGGAAACGGATACCGGTTCTTGACCGTCAACTTGTTCAACTCCCGGTAATCAATACACATCCAATGTGAACCATCCTTCTTCTTGACAAAAAGGATCGGCGCTCCCCAAGGTGAGCTACTTGGTCGAATAAACCCCTTCCCCAACAGCTCCTGAAGCTGCGAGGATAACTCCTGCATCTCTGGCGGTGCGAGGCGATAAGGCGCCTTGGCGATAGGTGCCGCTCCCGGAACCAAATCGATACGGAACTCCACTTGCCTCTCCGGAGGCACGCCCGGTAGTTCCTCGGGAAAAACATTCGGAAACTCGCACACTATCGGAACCTCATCAATCAAACTTGGCCTCCCTGCGGCCACTCGTGAGTCCATCACATAGACTACGAATCCACTGCAGCCTTGCTGCAAACTTTGTCTCGCCCTGGCAGCCGAACAAAACGCGGACCCACACCGGGTCCCCTCGCCATATACCGTAAGCACTCCCCCACTAGGGTCTCGTATCGTCACCAGCTGACGCTCGCAGTCGATAACAGCCCCAAATCGGCTCAACCAATCCATGCCCACTATAACACACACGTCCCCCATCGCAATCGGGACCAGCTCTATCGGGAACTCCATACCGAAGATCTCAAGAATACACCCTCGAATCACCTCCGAAGCATACACTGCTCGCTCATCAGCTATTGAAACTCGTAGAGGTCGAATCAACGCCTCTCGACGGATACTAATGTGCTGACTAAATGCCAAGGAAACAAATGACCGACTCGCACCCGAGTCAAATAATACTAGAGCAGGTACAGAACTCACAACAAAAGTACCTACGCATACCATCATATAAGCACAATATCATAAGCAAAAGATAAAATACAGAATACATACCAACCACAACATCGGGCACCGCTCGGACCTCCTATGCAATCAACTGAAAAGCTCTCCCACGAGCCTTTGGAGCCTCGGCCTTCACCGGTCGAACCTCGGTAACCCTGGCAGCAGGCGCAGATCCCTGTGCTGACCCCTGGTGTAGCTGAGGGCACTCGGCCTTCCGATGGCCGGTCTGGTTGCAATGGAAGCAAACCATAAATCCCTTGGGGCAATCCCTGGCGATATGCTCCTCCTTGCCACATTTGTAGCAAGCACCCGATCGACAGGCCCCCTCATGACCCTTACCGCACTTCCCGCAAGTACGGCCCTTCTGGCCTCCAGCCCTCGAATCAGCGGACTTGGTCCGCTTGGCAGCCGGCTGAGACTGGGTCGGCCATCGATCCATCCTCTGAGACTCGGCCTCCTCCCGAGCCTGAGTCTCCAACTCAATCTCCCTTTTCCGAGCATTTGCCTGGAGCTCAGCAAATGTCTGGTACGTCGAGTTCGACACGAACTCTCGAATGTCCCTCCTCAGAATACCCAAATACCGGCTCATCCGTGCCTGCTCAGTAGACACCTGCTCAGGGCAGAACATCGCCCTCTCATGAAACTTCTGAGTGACCACAGTAACCGAATCATTACCCTGCTTGAGGGTCAAGAACTCCTAAACCAGTCGTTCCCTCTCCATCGGGGGAACATACTCGTCTCTGAACATGGTGGTGAACCTCTCCCAGGTCACCGCCGAAATCTCTACAAGAGTGAAGTTCGCTGTCACGAACTTCCACCAATCCTTCGCTCCCAAGCGAAGCAGGTTCAAAGCGAATCGTACCCTCAGATGCTCCGAACATGAACACATATAGAAGCATCCCTCAATGTCAGCAATCCATCTCATCACAGCGATCGGATCTTGCGTCCCATCAAAATCGGGTGGCTTCGTGTTGCTGAACTCCCTGAACAACAACGAGTCACCTCCCTGAGGCCTGGCAGCAGCCACGGCTACTGTAGCTGCAGTGGCTGCGGCCACAGTCACCGCGGCGTACCGCTCATCAAAAGTCTCTAACAGTGTGGTCTTGATAGACCCAAACATCTCCAGAATCTCGGCCCTGATCGCTGCAGCCACCTTATCGTGGATCATCTGACGAAGCTCCTCGTCACTCATACTGCTCGCCTCAGGTCTGTGGCGTGTCCCAACCATGATGTCTCTGAAATACAACAAAAATTATCAGAGGCTCGATCGAGCATACTCATACTCGATGACGCAACCCTACTCGTCCTCCGTTGTCCAAAAGATTCTTACTTGGAATGCCCACTGATCCGGTGTCTTCAGTAGTACGGGCCCAATACTACTGACCACACCACATCAGTATTCACTCCAAGTCCTCCTCCTTTGATCCTGGATTACAAGTACTCTACTCTCAAAGCATCTTAGCAGCAGAAATCTCCTAGGCTAAGGCATCACAAATCAGGCAACTCTAGTCCTAATATGTATACCTAGCCTATTCTAGCATGCATAATGTAACATAACATATCTCATAACACATAATGTAAGGGTACTTTTGGGAATTCACCGTTCGGGCGATGGCTGATCGTACACACGGCTCTGCTCTGTTTGTCTCAAAACTCTTTTTACTCTTTTTTTTTAAATTTTCTTCATTATAAAAATTTTCCTCAAATCCTCAGTTTGAGTTCAGATACGCCCGAAGGTGCATCCGAATCTCTCAAACCAAGGCTCTGATACCAACTTGTAACAACGTAAATTTTAAAGCAAAAATTTAATTTTTGTCACAACCATTTTCACATAAATGTTTTATAAAATATCCAACATTGGTTATCAAAACATATCGTTTCCCAAGATCACAAAAATCGAATCCTCTCTCTAGTGTGTACGAGTCACGCCGGCGCCTTTCCACGGTCCTCGCTAGTACCTGAAACACATAACACAACAACTGTAAGCATAAATGCTTAGTGAGTTCCCCAAAATACCTTTACACATATACGCCTTTCCAGGCCATGCTCAACACGACCTTCCGGTCCATGTGTCTCAGGGGACTTCCGTCCCAGTCCCAGTAGACCATCCGGTCCTACTCGTATCGACCTTCCGGTCCATGACTCCCTGACCTTCCGGTCCACGTCATAATGCCTTCCGGCCCATATCATACATAGCATACATATCACATACATAACGCATACAGAACATACAACGCATATTATACAAAACATGCATCTCATAGCATACAAGACCTTCCGGTCACACATAGGTATCTTTCCGGTACAGTATAGTGAGAAGACTCACCTCGTATGATGTCTAGAATCTCACGTGCTCGATAACTCGGAAATCTCGAAACAACGACCTAGCCCCGCCTAAATACAACAAATAATCATTCTAATTAATATCGACTTCCAAGGCTATGCTACGACCTTTTTCACTTTCCCACAGAAGGGTAAAAGACCATTTTACCCCTCCCTGACTCGAAAGTCCACATGTTGACCAAAACCCTAAAAGTCAACAAAAGTCAACAGCAAGCAGTACGTGGGGCGTACCAGCTCCTGTACGCGGGGCGTACCCTTACATTCCAGAAACGGGGAACGCGACCCATTACGCGGCGCGTACTGGGATTACGCCCAGCGTACATCCCAGTTTCTCACTTCCTTATTCTAACGTCTTAAATGATTAAGACATAACCCCATATTCCAGATCTGGCCATTTTAACACTTCTTAATCCATAAAGTCGAAACCTTTAAGCCTTTGCATGGCTATAAAGGCTCCCCACACCTTCTAACACTTTTCCTTTCACCTCCAAGAGTCTAGATCTCATGCATGGCTCCACATTCACGTTCAAGATTGCATTTTTATGAACATACAACTCATATAGCTCTGGAATATGATAGATCTAGGCCAATGGAGACTATTTGCTCAAAAAGTCTCCATCTTGGGACCAAAAACCCTAGAATTTGGTCCAAGAAGCACACCATATAAACTACAAGCCAAGATCTGAACTTTTTACCTCAGGAAGAAGCTCCAACCTTTGTAGTCCCCAGATCCACACTTGACCACCAACTTCTAGCCTCCACAATGGTCTCCTCTTCTCTCTCACCACCTTAAAAAGGCACTTTGAAGCTTAGAACACTCACACCCAAGCTAAAAACGAAGGAAATGATCTCTTAGGGTTTCTTTCTGAAAGATGGTGGCTGAGGGACAAGACCATCTCATTCCTTTTATAGCCCTCAAGTCATATTAGGGTTTTGAGTCTGGGCCGGTTACGCCCGGCATAACCCTAGGTATGCCCAGCGTAACCGGATGGAACCGCGTACAGAATAAGCGCGCTAGTACGCGCAGCGTACTCCTTGTACGCGCAGCGTACTCCTTGTACGCCCAACGTACTCACATGCTTAACACTCAATCACAAAGGGCCCAAAATGACAACTTGGAAAAGATGAAGGGTTAAATAGTTGAACCTGAATTTCGGGCTGTTACAACCGGTCTGATCCGAGTATTGCCCAGCATACCCTCGTACGCCCAGCATACTCGGGTGCTAGGACTCAGTTCGTCCACATCGCCACTACGCCTCTATGCCCTCCCATCAAATGCTTCGTCCGAGGATGCGGTAAGCGATGACGGACGAGTACGCCCATCGTACCGAGGCGATTCAGCCTCCTATAAAAGGGGTACGAGGGTTCCGGGCATATTTGCTTATTTCTTCTCTTTCTCATGCCGAAGCTCTACGTTTAAACCCCCGAAGCCATCCCGACATCCCGGATTTCATATCCATGTTTGGAAGGAAGTTTTACGCTCCCGAGATTCCCGAGAATCCCAAGAAAAATCAACTTTTCCAGTCAAAGTTCTGTTTGATTCTTCTCTCGACTACTTCAAAACAACCACTTCAATCAAGTGAGTTCATACCCCCTTTTATACACCTTCAAATACTTTATAATGTACTTTTAATACATTTCGGGGGAGAATACAAGTAAACACCCGGTTAATCCCGAGTGAAAACGTGAAAACTCTTGTGATACTTTGCATGCATTAGATATATACAAAATGCATAGTATCCAGGGTAGCCATCCTTGTTAAACCATTTTATGCATTCAAAGAACTTATGATTTATGCTTTGTCAAACATTGTGAAAGAGGATAAACATTGCATACAAAACTTTTTATTTTAATACAGACTTAGTTGAAAATCCGTGAGACGATTACATCTTCAATGCTACCTTTTGTTAAAAGGTACTACCTAAAGTCCTGTCTATTATAACCAGAGTCTCCCATTTGGAGAGCGTGTCAAATGTGTATAGATCTATACGAGAAGTCATGATCTCGCGCCCTGACTGTTAGTTACAGTCCTTTGGGTGACAGTTTGTCATAACGTTTCGACGCCTGAAGACCGTCGCCACAGGCATATTATGTTTAGTATGGTTATAAAACTCACCGGATAGACAATTATTATGGTATTCTGCTTTTATGAATGGGTAGCTATTCAAACCATTCTTCATCTAACGAGTGCGATCTTTTTATAACTTTATTATATAAAACTATGCCTCAACCTTATGCATGTCAGTTGCTTCCGATTTTCGGTCTTGGGCATTAGAGACTGCCTGTTACTTTAGGAAAATAAGGGATTTTCCTGTATCCAAAACAATCAACTAATAGGAAAATAAGGGAATTTCCTGTTACAACTATTTACAATTCACAACACGAACATTTATATGCATTTCATACTTTTATAAGAAAATAAGGGATTTTCTTGGAAAACGCATGAACTTTGGAATGGCATACATTTTCTCAAAACCGCTTATGAACTCACCAACTTAATTGTTGACACTTTTTCTTTGAAATAACTTGTATTCTTAGGGAACTGCTAAGCAGGTTTGGAAACCAACTTTTGGGGATTAACACTCTGACATTAATTACTTCTTTTGAAAGATGTTTATGTATTTATCTTTTGAACATGTAACAAATACAATTATGTAAATATTTTGAAACCTTTATATGTATGGTGGTATGTACTTTCCTTACTATGAACTGTTATGATACTGAATAAGACGTCCTCTACCCCCGAACGTTTTCGTTGTTCTGGTTTGGGGGTGTGATAGATTGGTATCAGAGCATTGTTTATAATGAATTAAGTATATCAAAACCATTTTTGGTATACAACTATAAACACAACTGGGCAAAAACACTCTGAGTAAGAGTCATACTTTTAAAAATTAAATTTATTTAATTTTTGTAAAGTAGGCATGCATTCATTTCATATTAATAACAATGTCATAAATAGATCAATGTAGAAGTATTATAAATAAATTGTGCAGTGCAGGTGTGCCTTGGGACATGTAATCGGAACTGGGATGAATATAGCCTGATCAACTATATTTGTCCGAGAGCCGACTAACGTATGCCAGGGGGTGTCTGCAGTGGACAACAAATTTAAAACTTACCAAGAGCATATCATTAAGAATACTATGGGAGTATTTGGGTATCTTCAACCGTACAACTTAAGGGTAAATTTTACATGCTTTAGCGTATAGTCAATTCTTAACCCTATTCTCGTATAGACTCAATGGCTAGATTCCATTACCCCGACGACCCCTACTACCCCAACTAAGGTAATGGGGGATGGATTGAAGACAACCCCGAGGAGGAACCCATGGAAGACGAGGAGGAGGAAGATTTAGATAGCTCAGCCTCAGAGCCTGAGGTAATCAATCCACCAGCCGTCCGACCTCCTTTCAGGATGGGATTTCAAGGACCAACTCCCGTCTGGGAAGCCACAACCACCATTGGAGCCAGCAGGAAGGACTGCGTCCTCCTTACGGTATGTGTCGGGACTTCTACGATGTCAGCGGAGGAAGTTCAGCTGATCGAGCACTCCTAGTTATGGTAGGCAAAATTGCCCATCAGGCTTATCAATCCGGAGTCCAAGCAAACCTGATTCACGAGGTTGACATAAGGATGGAACATAACACAGCTGATATCCGACGCCTAGACATGCTACAAGGGAATGCTCAACTCCACACTAACTCCCTCCAAGAGAAAATGACTGCAGCTCTCTCCGAAATGAGGGATTTGAGGGAGCAACAAGCTGCCTTTGACAGGCATCTCAGGGGAGCCAAGCAATCGGATGCGGAGTCAAGCTCCAAGCGCAATCCGCACCGTGAGTAGTGCTCGCCTAACTCCCAAATTTTGATATAGAATAGGACCATCGGCTAAAAGTCTTACTTTCTTTAACTTTCTATAATCGGAGACCTTTAGATAGGTCAATTTTTTTGCTAACTTCGGATGTAACACAACCATATGTTTAATATATATAAGGCATATCTCTTTCGTGTGTTAATTATATGCATTTCATTCAAGTTCATGAGTTTATTTATTGCTATTCAAACTCCATTTGTGAATCAAACTCAAAGCCCTGTGTAGGTCAAACCAAATTCTTGAACTATTAAAGATAGTTAACTCATTATCATTAAACCCTCAACCACCAAAACTTATAATCTTTCATTTTTAATTCTTGGCAGCGCGATGCCTCCTCGTCGAAACCTAAGACCCAGGCCGAGCACGATACCAACACCACATCGACCACCAGCTTATGATCCGGCCATGGTCCAGGCTACTATCACAGCAACAGTAACCGCCGCCCTCACACAAATAAACTCCAATGGAAATGGAGGGGCAGGAAGCAGAACGAATCATTCCAACCATGGCACTGGTCATGGTCACATAAGCGAATGTACTTACAAGGAGTTCTCTAACACAAAGCCAAAAACTTTTAATGGCACTGGGGGAGTCATTGCACTGATGCAATGGTTCGAAAAGACCGAAACGGTCTTTGAGATCTGATCTTGCCAAGAAGCGAGCAAAGTCAAGTTCGCCGCTTGCACCCTCACTGATCGAGCCCTCACATGGTGGAAAAGTCATGTGAAGTTCGTGACTCTCACCGTCGCCAACGACATAAGTTGGGAGGACTTGAAGGTCCAACTACTGGAGGAATACTGCCCAAGGGGCGAGATACAAAAGCTAGAGCAGCAGCTCTGGAATCTGAAGATGATTGGGTCTGACCTAGTAGCCTACACGGCCAAGTTCAGCGACCTTGCTGCCTTGTGCCCTGCCATGGTCAACCCAGAACCAAAAAAGGTTGACAGGTACATTTGGGGGTTGTCACCCCAGATTCAAGGTCACGTCTTGGTCTCTAACCCTATCACTTTCAGAAGCGCTAAGCGCGTGGCTTAGCGACTCATTGACCACGGGGTCAAACAGGGTACTGTTACATCTACTGTCGATCCATCAAAGGAAGTACATGGCCAGGGAAGGCCTTGGAACAAGAGAAGGGGGCAAATTCTACAGGGGAACCCCAAGAAACAACAAGCGGTAGCGGCACACGCTGTTACTGTTCCTACCACCACTGCACCCACAAGTTCATATAGTGGGAGATTTCCGAAGTGCAACCAATGCAACTTCCACCACTACGGTCCTTGCAGTGACTTCCAATGCACCATGTGCAATAAGAAGGGGCATACGATCCGCTTCTGCAAGGAGCCTGTCACACCCCAAAACCGAGAACGGCGGAAACGTTCCGGGGCGGAGGAGGTCATGTAATGTATCACAACAATGCAAAGTAGTAAACAAGCAACAACATCATCCATTGCATTAATAGTATAATTTTAATTACATTTGAGTTCTTTCATAGTATAATTCTACAAAATGAATATTACAAAATAAAAGACGAGTCTTGACCGCTCCGTCTGTACAAATCCTGGTAGTCATACCTGTCTATTTGTGACCTGGGAAGACAAGTTATTTTGAAAGCGAGTATCAGCAATACTGCTGGTGAATTCATAAGTATTTATGTGACTTTGATTTGTAAAACTGTAAAGAAAGACCTGTAATGTTTGTAGGAAAGTTTGTACCAATGAACATGTTTGTAAGTATCTATAAACGTTTGAAAACTCTAGAAAATCATATATTTTCTACTAGTATAAAATGTAGCCATCTACCAAGACCCGACTGTTTTGAATGTTTGCTTTTAGAAATCCAATATTTGCCCAGAAATGGGTGGTAGTTAAAAAGTCCCAAAAATGAACTATCATGGTATTTTTCCATGCTTAAAAATAATAGATTTGTGTACGTATATAACCGCTGAAGTATTTGATAACCCCGTAAATCAATGTGTTTTTAATACTCCATTTGAGTTTTATAACCATGCTAATGACCCAGACTGCCTGTAACAACGTTCTTCAGGCGTTGGAATTGTTATGACGTTTGTCACCTCAGGCCTGCCAGCCTAGCTGTAGCTAACAGCTTAGGTGTGGGATTGTCAGTCCCGTATAGATCTATACACAAGTATCACGCTCCCCCTACAAGGGATTATGGTATATAATACAGGACTTACTAATGCATACTCGAAAGTACGTGAAGCGTCTCACAACGTAGTATAAAACAGATTTACGTATGAAAATGTCCATTTGTTTTTATATGAAAATACCTTCTTGATATGGTACTTGTAGTATATAAAATTTTATGAATATCTAGTATACTATCTCATGTAATTGTATCCCTTGAAATGGTATGTCTTGAAATTGTATGTTTTTGTAATTGTATGTCTTAAGATTGTATGCCTTGTAATTGTATATAATCGTATCTCTTCGTATAGTATGTAATGTATTTGTATAGACTTCATGAATAGACTGACTCTCGTGTGATTCCTGGTACTTAGAATGGTAAGTAGTATCTCCAAACTATACCTATTATAGTTTCTAGTATTGTACGTGTATAACCGAAATATGCCTTTGCTACTCAAAGGTACTGAACCGACTGACGGGAACTTTTATGTCTATATATACATATGATTATATATAAGTAATATTTAGATGACATTCGGACGAATAACCGATGCCCTAAGGCCACATCCCAACGAGGAAAAGGAAATAAAGCGAGCTAGCCGTCCTAAGTCCTTTAAACATTACTTATATAACTATACATATATAGGCATGCATTTGACAATATAAAAATATAAAAGAAGTTTTTGTAAAACCTTTCAAAAGTTTAATAAATAAGAAATGATGACTTGATGTCAGTTTATAAAATGATTTGAAAGCAGTTTGTTTGATAAGAATAGTTTTAAATATAGGAAGACCTTTGTTAGAAACATGGTTCTAACAGCGTTTGAAAGGGAACATAAAGTATGTAAGACATTTTGTTAAAGAGTTTTTAACATGTAAAAATGTTTTTCGTAACTATTATAGTTTTTCCAAAAGTTTGTTTCGTTTGTATAGAAACCCTAGTGAAATGCTCACTCGTTATGTAAAGTGTAACTTTTGTAGTGACATAAATGAACACATATACTCAAAAGTATAGATAAAGTGTTTGTTTCGTATATGTATAACAACGTATTTAATTTTAAAAAAAAAAGACAAGATGTTACCGTGATATATTTTACGTACGAAAGTTTCCATGTAGTAGTTATGAACCTCATATGTTTTACTTGATAAAAAGAGTACATAATGAAACTCTAGATTACACACGATAATAATCGTGTGTTTACTTTTATTCCCCCCCTAAAAATGTATAGAAAGCATTGATAACACATTTGAAAATGTAGTTTATAGGGGTATGAACTCACCGAAGAAAGTGCGTGATTTAAAGAAAACAAGATTCTCCCGGGCGGCACCTTGACCGGAAAGTGACGAGATTTTCGGGAATCTCGGGGCTTCGGGACTTCGTCGAGGCTTAGATATGAAACCAGGAAGTCGGGATGTTGTCGGCATGAAAAACGAGGTGAAAATGTGAGAGGATATAAGAAATTTAGCAAAGGTAGTCGGCACCCTCGCACACTATTTATAGGAGCTGGAGGTCCTCGGTACGCTGGGCGTACTACGGGTTTACACGGGGCGTACCTCGTACGCTGGGCGTACTCCGAGGGTACGCTGGGCGTTCGCTTGCATCATTGCTGACCGCAGCCTCGGAAGAAGTGATTGGCCGACGTGGACGATCCGGAGCCTAGTATCCGAGTACGCTGGGCGTACTCCGAAGTACGTTGGGCGTACTCTGAAGTACGCTGGGCGTACTCCTTCGGATAAGACTTTGAAGTGCGTGCCAAGAACTTCTAAAATGCGTAACTTTCGCATACGAGCTCCATTTTTGACGTTCTTTATATTCACACGAAGGTGAGAAAATACTCTACAACTTTCATTTAGACTCTGTCGGCTAATTTTGACTTTATTTTTAATTATATATTAATTAATAGGTCGGGACACGATAACTTCGTTAAAAATCCATAACTTCTTTATCCGACGTCCGTTTTCGTCAGACTTTTTACTGTTGTACTCCTATTGTCGGGCTCTCCAACTTTCGTTTAGGTTGTGTCGGCTAAAGACCGCTCGATCTCTATTTCGAGTTTTTAGCTGTCTACTTCTAGGTCAAAAACTTCGAAAAATCATAACTTCCTCATACGAAGTCAGATTTGGGCGTTCTTTTTATGTATGCTCACGGTTTAATGATATCTATGACTTTTGTTTAGATAACAAAGACTAAAAATTATTGTATTGAAACTTTGCGTTTTACGTCTATCAGCTGTGCCGGTTTTTGCCGCGGATCTTAGATTGGTCATAACTTCTTTGTTATAACTCGGATTTTAGTGTTCTTTATATGTACGAAAACCTTGATACGATTTCTACCACTTTATTTAACCCAAATAAGATTTTAGGAAAGTTATATTTTTGGCCTAAATTTGACTGGCGTTACACTTTGTTGTCTCAAAATATCAGGTTGTCACATCATCCCCCTGTTAGAGGGAATTTCGTCCCGAAATTAGAGTTTAAGCAGAATTAATAATCATGCTACGGATAGAAGTTTTATTTGCTTCTCGTGTTCTTAAGTGAACTCTGGTCCTCGCTTGGCATTCCAGCGAACTTTTCACTATCGGGATACGACTTTGCTTTTTTCGTTTGACTTTACTGAGGTGATATCTCTTCTTGGTCGAATGTATGTTGAATGTTTTTGTGGTCTGTGAACATAATACACCTTGTACCCTACAAGTAGTGTCTCCAGATCTTCAGAGCAATTACCGCTGCTCCTGACTCAAGATCATGTGATGAATAGTCAACCTCCTGTGTCTTAACCTGTCATGAGGTATAGGTAGTGACCTTTCCTCTTGCATAAGAACACAACCAAGCCCTTCGTTGGATGCATCGCATTACATCACGAAATATTCTATCCCTTTTAGGAGGGATAATATTGGTGCGATGAATCAGGCTTACTTTAGCGTCGGAACGCTCTTTCTTGTTTACAGACAAGTCCGGCGCTCTTCCAAGTGAGAAACTTGTCCTAAGAAAAATCCCCTTCTGATGAGTTCGTTAAGCTTGCTAAGAAGTTCTTGCATCTCGGTTGTAACTTTACAATAAGGTGATTTTGGCTACTGGGATAGCCCCTGGAACTAAGTCGATTCTGAATTCGACTTGACACTGTGGTGGTAGTCTCGGTAGTCCTTCTGGAAGGTGTCGGGAAAGGCGCGTACTTCTTGGATGTTCTGAATGTCCTTCACTTCTCGGCACGCCTTGGCGATGTGTGTAAGGAATGCATGATATTCCCTTCGTAAGCATTTCTGAGCTTGCATACACGAATTGATGAGAGGGTTCCTACTTGGTTCGTCGTTGTAAATAACTAGGGCTTTGTTGTCTAGGGAGGTTAGGGAGAATTGTTTTATCAAGACACCTAATGTCGGCTCGATGTAGACTTAACCAACTCCTACTGATTATGATGTCAAAATTTTGGGGTGGATTAGCTGTCGTGAAGATCTAAAAGAAAGTATGACTACTCCTGAATTAGGGAAAAGGATAGGTATTTCTGAGTTTATTCTCACGGAAGCACGATCACTCGCAGTCTTGGGCAGTCTCCGTCCTGAAGTTCATAGTAGAACTTACACCTGGTCCATCCATCACAGTTTCAGGTATACAAGTCGTATATAATTAAGATTGAACAGGTAGTCGAATAAATGATTCTTCTTTAAGCCCACATCCAAACGAGGAAAAGAAGTTAAAGTGGAATCATCAATTCTAAACCTGTAGAATCTTGATTATATACCACCCTTATGTATACATTCTTCAGCGATAGATCAACCGTATGGGTCTTTAGATCGAACTTGACGTACTGTACGAGAGGTACTTCGGGGAGGTTTGCTGAGTTTTTCTTCGGGAAGGATATGAAACATGAGGTACTCTATGCATGAGTACTTCGGTGTTCTGAAATGACGGCTTCGCTAGAAAGATGTTTTCGGGGAAGGAGAAGTACGCATGAAACGGGTATTGCGAGGATCGAATTGAGTCAAGTTGTATGATGATATCGGACTTACTTGGAATAACGGTATTAGATTTTATCATAAGGGTGTTACGGACAAAAATACAACAGTGTAACTTTTAACAGAGTTACAGTACTTTGGTTTTACTACAAGACTATTGTTGCGAACAAGGTATACTACAAAAGGCAAGTATACGTAGCACGAGGGTCCATTATACTGACGGGATCTCTCAAAAGGTAAGACTCGAGTTGCACTGGTTTTAAACATGATTAACAGCATACTTAATGCTGACAATTGGAAGTGAGTCACTATTATAGTCGGGTCCTTCATTGCCTTTTCCCATTCTGAGGTCAAACTCCTCCTGTTCCACTGTCATTCTTCTCTGTTGGGCAATCGCTCTTGAAGTGTCCCATTAAACCACATAGATGGCATATCCGAGAAATTTCGACATTGGTGGTTGAAGTAATGTGTTGGACCCGAGTCCTGGAGAAGCGGGTAGTGTGTCCGTTCTTGTTGCAGGTCTTGCAGTGTAACAGACGACCACTACCTAGGTGATGGAAGCTGCACTTATTGCACTTCGGTAGGTTTCCAGCATACTGTCTGGCCGGGTTAGGGATAATTGGGATACTAGCAGTGTTGGTGGTAGGAGTTGCAGATGTCGTGGCTGCGAAAACTGCCACCCGTGATGGTTTCTTGTTTGTCCCTCGAGGTGATTTGCCTTTAACTCTATCCCAGAATTTTCGTTTATTGCTCTTTGGTTTGAGGTTCGGAGTGTCGCGGTAGTTTGTTACTCATGGGTGTACTTGGTTGTTACTTGGATTGGAATTATTGAAAACCATCCTGCTAACATTTGTGTTGTTAGCGTTAAGGTGATTCAGAACAGCTGTCACGGCAGCTGAGACTGCAGCTTGAAAGGTAGCTGCATCAATCTGAAGAGTTGGTGTTTGGCTGATGGGTTGATTACTTTTCTTCGGCGACATGATTCTGTAACATGAAAAAGAAGGATTTTGTGAGCGATTTTTGTTAACCCTAAATGTACTTCGATCGCTTAAGTAAAGAGTAACAGTATGTTCTCGAAAGTTTGACCTACATCCCTATGCTGCAGTCCTAGTATGGATTGGAAGTATGTTCATTATGGTTTGACCTACATCCCTATGATGCAGTCCTAGTACAGAGTAGAAGTATGTTTGTAGAATGGTCTTAAGACGTTTGTTGTTCAAGCCGAGGTATCGTTGGTTGGTGAATAACATGATCCAACCACTAAAAGGGACTTGGAAATGTCTCCGGAGTTAAATTACTATAGCCAATGACTTGACTAAAGCATATTTCAGATACACTCCAACGAAGGTATAATGAGGGTTTTGCACAAAAGGTTACACGGAAGTTAGCCGACTGTCAATATCATCGATGTTTTAAGATGTAATAAGTTTAGAAAAAAAATTGACTTTGAAGAAGGTCTTACATCATATCCAGAGTTATACCCAGCATACCCTCGTATACCTAGCGTACTCGGGTGCTAGGACTTAGTTCGTCCACATCGCCACTACGCCTCTATGCCCTCCCATCAAATGCTTCGTCCGAGGATGCGGTAAGCGATGACGCACGAGTACGCCCAGCGTACCGAGGCTGTTCAGCCTCCTATAAAAGGGGTGCGAGGGTTCCGGGCATATTTGCTTATTTTTTCTCTTTCTCGTGCCGAAGCTCTACGTTTAAACCCCCGAAGCCATCCCGACATCCCGGATTTCATATCCATGTTTGGAAGGAAGTTTTACGCTCCCGAGATTCCCGAGAATCCCGAGAAAAATCAACTTTTCCAGTCAAAGTTCTGCTTGATTCTTCTCTCGACTACTTCAAAACAACCACTTCAATCAAGTGAGTTCATACCCCCTTTTATACACGTTCAAATACTTTATAATGTACTTTTAATACGGTTAATCCCGAGTGAAAACGTGCCAAGAACTTCTAAAATGCGTAACTTTCGCATACGAGCTCCGTTTTTTACGTTCTTTATATCCACGCGAAGGTGAGAAAATACTATACAACTTTCGTTTAGACTCCGTTGGCTAATTTTGACTTTATTTTTAATTATATTTTAATTAATAGGTCGGGACACGATAACTTCGTTAAAAATCCATAACTTCTTTATCCGACGTCCGTTTTCGTCATACTTTTTACTGTTGTACTCCTATTATAGGGCTCTCTAACTTTCGTTTAGGTTGTGTCGGCTAAAGACCGCTCGATCTCTATTTCGAGTTTTTAGCTGTCTACTGCTAGGTCAGAAACTTCGAAAAATCATATCTTCCTCATACGAAGTCAGATTTGGGCGTTCTTTTTATGTATGTTCACGGTTTAATGATATCTATGACTTTTGTTTAGATAACAAAGACTAAAAATTATTGTATTGAAACTTTGCGTTTTACATCTATCAGCTGTGCCAGTTTTTGCCGCGGATCTTAGATTGTTCATAACTTCTTCGTTATAACTCGGATTTTAGTGTTCTTTATATGTACGAAAACCTTGATACGATTTCTACCACTTTATTTAACCCAAATAAGATTTTAGGAAAGTTATATTTTTGGCCTAAATTTGACTGGCGTTAATCTTTATTGTCTCAAAATATCAGGTTGTCACAGAGCCAGCCCAACAAGCTGCCCCCGCTGCTAATGCCAGAGTAAGCCGCGCCTGCTTTGAGTGCGGAGCCACGGGGCACTACCGCAGGGACTGCTCAAAAGCAAACAACAGGAATACCGAGGAAGGGGCTGAGTGTTTGCAATGGGATAGGATGAAGCTGTTGCAGACCCCACTATTGTTACGGGTACGTTTCTTCTCGATAACTCTTATGCATGCATTTTGCTTGATAGTGGAGCGGAGACGAGTTTTGTGAGTCATAATTTTAAAGGCCTGCTAAAACAAACACCCCAATCATTAAATGAACCGTTTATAGTAGAAATGGACAACGGTAAAACAGAAGGCACTAAGGAGATATACTTAAACTGTACCCTAACTCTAAACGATAATCCTTTTCCAATCACCCTCATGCCAGTCTCGATTAAGAGTTTCGATGTCATCATAGGCATGGACTGGCTGAGTTCTTATCATGCAGACATTTTATGTTACGATAAGGTCGTTCGCCTTAATCTGCCAACCGGCGAAACCCTCATTATCTATGGCAACAAACCCAGTACCACTCTTCGTACTATCTTGTGTATCCAAGCTCAGAAGTGCCTATGCAAGGAATGCCACGCGTTTTTAGCACATGTCGTGGATGTGAAACGCGAAGTCCATGACATCAAGAGCGTGCCTGACGTATGCGAGTTTCCCGATGTTTTCCCGAAGATCTTCTAGGAATACCACCCGCGAGACAAGTCGAATTCAGAATCGATCTGATTCCCGGAGCTACCCCGTTAGCCAAAGCGCCCTATCGATTAGCCCCAGGGAGATGTAGGAGCTATCCAGCCAACTGAATGAGCTACTCGACAAAGGATTCATCAGGCCGAGCTTCTCGCCTTGGGGAGCACCAGTGTTGTTTGTGAAAAAGAAGGATGGATCATTTAGGATGTGCATCGACTACCGAGAGCTCAACAAACTTACCATCAAGAACCGATATCCCCTACCACGAATCGACAAATTATTCGACCAACTCCAAGGAGCCAACTACTTCTCTAAGATCGATCTGAGATCGGGATATCACCAGTTGCGAGTCCTGGAGAGTGATATTCCAAAGACGGCCTTCGAAACAAGATACGGGCATTACGAGTTTGTAGTGATGCCGTTCAGACTAACCAATGCCCCTGCCGTATTCATGGACTTAATGAATCGGGTATGTTGTCCATTCTTGGATAAATTTGTGATAGTATTCATAGATGACATACTCATTTATTCGAAGAATAAAGAAGAGCATGGCCAACATCTGAGACAAGTCTTAGAGACATTACGAGCTGAGAGACTTTACGCGAAGTTCTCAAAATGCGAGTTTTGGATTAGGAAGGTGGACTTCCTAGGTCACGTGTTCAGCGAAGAAGGAATCCATGTGGACCCATCTAAAATCAAGGCTATCGAAAATTGGTCTGCGCCAACTACACCAACAGAGATTTGCCAATTTCTAGGCCTTGTTAGTTATTATTGAAGGTCCATTCAGAACTTCTCCAGCATCGCAAAGCCTCTTACCTCCCTAACTCAGAAAAGGTGTGACCTACAACTGGGGAGAAAAGCAAGATGTTGCATTTCAGACTCTAAAACAGGCCCTATGCAGTGCACCCATTCTTTCTCTTCCAGAGGGGATCGAAGACTTTGTTGTGTATTGCAATGCTTCGAATCAAGGGTTGGGATGTGTGCTAATACAGCGAGGAAAGGTTATTGTGTATGCCTCACGACAACTGAAAACACATGAAGTCAACTACACCACTCATGACTTAGAACTTGGAGTTGTGGTCTTCACTCTAAAAATTTGGAGGCACTACCTATACGGTACCAAGTGCACCATCTTTATAGACCACAAGATCCTTCAACACATATTTGACCAAAAGGAGTTAAACATGAGACAACGACGTTGGGTCGAATTGCTCAATGACTACGAATGTGAGATTCGTTACCATCCGGGAAAGGCGAATGTAGTGGCTAATGCCCTTAGTCGTAAGGAGTACTCTGGTCGAAGAGTGAATTCAATAACCATGTCGATCCATTCGCATCTGTCAACACAAATCAAGGAAGCTCAAATAGAAGCCTTGAAACCCGAAAACGTGACAGGTGAAACCCTTAAAGGGATGGACAAGAATCTAAATATCCAGAGTGACGAAGTGCGCTACCTCATTAACCGAATCTGGACACCAAAGTTCGGTGGGTTCAGAGAGATAGTTATAAACGAAGCACACAAGACTCCATAATCCGTACACCCAGGTTCAGATAAGATGTATCTGGATCTCAAACAACTCTACTGGTGGCCAAACATGAAAGCAAAAATTGATACATATGTGAGCAAGTGATTGACTTGCGCCAAGATAAAAGTAGAACACCAGAAGCCCTCAGGTCTACTCCATCAACCCGAAATACCTGAGTGGAAATGGGAAAGAATTTCCATAGACTTCATAACAAAACTACCTAAGACTCAGGGTGGTCACGACACCATTTGGGTGATCGTCAACAGACTAACCAAGTCTGCTCATTTCTTACCGATCAAGGAAACTGATAAGATGGAAAAGCTAACGAGAACCTACATCCGAGAGATAATGTGACTTCATGGAGTGCCGATGTCTATCATCTTGGACAGAGACAGTAGATTCACTTCCAGATTCTGGCAACCGTTGCAAAAATCCATGGGAACAAGGTTGGATATGAGTACAATCTATCACCCACAAACTGACGGACAGAGTGAGAGAACGATCCAAACTCTAGAAGACATGTTGCGAGCATGTGTGATCGACTTTGGTAAAGTGTGGGATGTTCACTTACCATTAGTCGAGTTCTCTTACAAAAACAGTTATCATACTAGTATCAAGACTGCTCCATTTGAAGCCCTTTACGGCCGTAAGTGCAGATCACCTCTGTGTTGGGCGGAAGTGGGCGACACACAGTTGGCAATAGGTCTAGTCCCTGATAGCACTCTTACTGGTCCGGAGATCATTAGGGAAACAACTGAAAAGATCGTTCAAATTCGAGAGCGGCTGAAAACCTCTAGGGATAGGCAAAAGAACTATGCCGACAAAAGACGAAAACCCTTGGAAGTTCAGGTTGGTGACCGCGTTCTACTGAAGGTCTCACCCTGGAAGGTCATGATACGCTTTGGGAAGCGTGGAAAACTAAATCCAAGGTACATTGGACCCTTTGAAATTACTTCAAGGATTGGTCCAGTGGCTTACATACTTCAACTTCCAATCGAGCTTAACAAAGTACATCTACTGTTCCACGTATCGAACCTAAAAAGTGTTTGTCCGACGAAACTCTTGTGATTCCACTCGACGAAATCGAACTTAACGAAAATCTTAACTTTGTGGAAGAACCCTTCGAGATCATGGATAGGGTAATCAAATGAACTAAACAGAGTCGCATAACAATAGTGAAGGTTCGCTGGAACGCTAAGCAAGGACCTGAATTCACTTGGGAGCAAGAAGATCAGATGCAACAAAAGTACCCGCATCTCTTCCCTAGTCCATTGGCACTTATTTCGTAATTAATTTCGGGACGAAATTCCATCTAACGGGGGGATGATGTAACAACCCGTTATTTTAGGTTAATGTAATGTCTAAAAGTCGAGTCTTGTAATCTTTTTGTGAAGTAATAAGAATATCATCGAAAATGAAATGTTCAAAAAGCTCCGTTTGAGTACATTATGTGTTAGATGTCGTGATAAGGTTTCCAAAAATATAAAGAACACTAAAATCCGAGTTATAACGAAGGAGTTATGACCAATCAAAGATTCGTAACAATACCAGTAAAACACCATTAAGCCTAAAACGAGAAATTTCAATAAGATACTTTTCAACCTTAGGTGTCTATATGAAAGTCATAGATATCCCAAAACCTAGAACATACATAAAAAGAACGCCCAAATCTGACTTCATATGAGGAAGTTATGATTTTTTGAAGTTTCGGACATAGCAGTAGACAGCTAAAAACTCAAAATAGGGATCGATCGACTTTTTGCCAACATGACCTAAACGAGAATCGAAGATCTCATCAATGGTATTACAACGGTAAAAAGTATGATGAAAACGGACATCAGATGAAGAAGTTATGGATTGTTAACGGACTTTTATTGTCCCGGCCTGTTAAAAACAAATAATAAAAATAATTTCAAAATTAGCTGACGGGGTCTAAACAAAAGTTGTAGACTGTAGTCTGACGTACGCGTGGATATAAAGAACGTCGAAAACGGAGTTCGTATGAGGAACATATGAATTTTTTAATTTTATTAAATAATTAAAATATTAAATTTAATTGTAAATACCCGATATTATCCGAAGGGAGAGTCACCGGTCTGATCCGTGTTATGCCCAGCGTACCCTCGTACGCGCAGCGTACTCGGGTGCTAGGCATCGGTTCGTCCACGTCGCCCCTACGCCTCTATGCCCTCCCATCAAATGCTTTGTCCGAGGATGCGGTAAGCGATGACGCACGAGTACACCCCGCGTAACCCCGTACACCCAACGTACCGAGGTGGTTCAGCCTCCTATAAAAGGGGTGCGAGGGTTCCGGGCATATTTGCTTATTTCTTCTCTTTCTCGTGCCGAAGCTCTGCGTTTAAACCTCCAAAGCCATCATGATATCCCGGTTTTCATATCCAAGTTTGGAAGGAAGTTTTACGCTCCCGAGATTCCCGAGAATCCCGAGAAAAATCAACTTTTCTAGTCAAAGTTCTACTCGATTCTTCTCTCGACAACTTCAAAACAACCAATTCAATCAAGTGAGTTCATACCCCCTTTTATACACCTTCAAATACTTTATAATGTACTTTTAATACATTTCGGGGGAGAATACAAGTAAACACTCTGTTAATCTCGAGTGAAAACCTGAAAACTCTTGTTATACTTTGCATGCATTAGATTTATACAAAATGCATAGTATCCAGGGTATCCATCCCTGTTAAACCATTTTATGCATTCAAAGAACTTATGATTTATGCTTTGTCAAACATTGTGAAAGAGGATAAACATTGCATACAAAACTATTATTTTAATACAGACTTAGTTGAGAATCCGTGAGACGATTACATCTTCAATGCTACCTTTTGTTAAAAGGTACTACCTAAAGTCCCGTCTATTATAACCAGAGTCTCCCATTTGGAGAGCGTGTCAAATGTGTATAGATCTATACGGGAAGTCATGATCTCGCGCCCTGACTGTTAGTTACAGTCCTTTGGGTGACAGTTTGTCATAACGTTTCGACGCCTGAAGACCGTCGCCACAGGCATATTATGTTTAGTATGGTTATAAAACTCACCGGATAGACAATTATTATGGTATTCTGCTTTTATGAATGGGTAGCTATTCAAACCATTCTTCATCTAACGAGTGCGATCTTTTTATAACTTTATTATATAAAACTATGCCTCAACCTTATGCATGTCAGTTGCTTGCGATTTTCGGTCTCGGGCATTAGAGACTGCCTGTTACTTTAGGAAAATAAAGGATTTTCCTGTATCCAAAACAATCAACTAATAGGAAAATAAGGGATTTTCCTGGTACAACTATTTACAATTCACAACACGAACATTTATATGCATTTCATACTTTTATAAGAAAATAAGGGATTTTCTTGGAAAACGCACGAACTTTGGAATGTCATACATTTTCTCAAAACCGCTTATGAACTCACCAACTTAATTATTGACACTTTTTCTTTGAAATAACTTGTATTCTCAGGGAACCGCTAAGCAGGTTTAGAAAGCAACTTTTGGGGATTAACGCTCTGACGTTAATTACTTCTTTTGAAAGATGTTTATGTATTTATCTTTTGAACATGTAACAAATACAATTATGTAAACATTTTGAAACCTTTATATGTATGGTGGTATGTACTTTCCTTACTATGAACTGTTATGATACTGAATATGACGTCCTCCGCCCCCGAACGTTTCCGCCGTTCTGGTTTGGGGGTGTAACACAGACGTTGGTGGATGTCAAATGGATCGCAAAAGCATAATTGGTGGATGTTATTTACTAGATGGGAAGCTTGTAAGATGGCAATCAAAGAGACAAACATGTGTTTCGATGTCCACATCCAAAGCAGAATATGTTGCAGCTATAGCTTGCACTTCTCAATTCATCTAGATTCAAAGCCAATTTCATGATTATGCAATCAATATGAAAAATATCCCTTTATATTGTGATTCACAAAGTGTCATTCGCATCTAGCATAATCCGGTCTAACATTCAAAGACAAAACACATAGCACTTCGCTATCATTTTATCAAATATCATTTCGAGATGGTAATATCAAGGTTCATTTTGTCAAAATGACGAATCAAATTACAGACATATTCACTAAACCTTTAGATGAGAAATCAGTTTCAAGGATTTTGAATGGTTTAGGAATGATTGATGCAAGATCAGTTACTAGTTCTTCTTGAATAAACAGATGTTGAAGTACTGCTAAAGTGTTCAAAAGTTATTGTGCATGGTTCAGCGTTCCCATATCTTCGCTTTTGACATTCCTTTGAATGGTTCAGATCACACATCGCTTTATGGGAGAAAAGTTGTTTGATATATAATCTCTAGGAGTTGCTACTTCTTATTTCGAAAGTCATTGGTAACACTTTATTGCTTTGTTTTTTATTTCAGCTTTATAAAACAAAAAATTCCAAAAAGTTTTTCTTATTTTTGTCTTCAATTTTCAAAAACAAAAATTCCAAAAAGATTTTCTTATTTTTTTCTTTAATTTTCATAAACAAAAATTACGAAATAGATTTTCTTATTTTTGTCTTTAATTTTCAAAAATAAAAAATCCAAAAAAGATTTTTTTAATTTTGTCTTTAACTTTCAAAAACAAAAATTTCAAAAAGATTTTTGTTTGTTTTTATTTCATATTGTGTTTAACCTTTTGTGACTCATTGTTTACAACATGCTACGATGGCAAATGCTCAATAATCACATTCAAAAGGGGAATAAGTATTACTTTGCATCTATGTACTAGTTAAGCGTCCCTAAAAGCATGTTGTAGCATGTTCTCCTAAGCCTCAACGACTCTATGTTCGAAGCCTTAATGAAAATTTCAAAAAGATAGTTTCTTTCCAATTAGGCTAAAATTCATATAAGTCAATGAGCTACCTTACTCTTCTCACATTTAGTTAAGAGTTTACTGCTTGGTCCAAAAATAGTAGAGGTACATTATCTTCTTCGAAACCAATCTTTTTCACCCTAAATTTCTTACACAAACACACACAATGACTTATACCCAAGACATCTCTGGTTGAAACCCACCATGATGTAGGATGACACAATTTTGTGTTAATGATCAGGAATCATTTTTCTGTGATAATGGTGAAACCGACGGTGAACATTTATGTTAAGGTTTTATGGAAACACTTGTTTCAGTACCATTTTTCGAAATTTAAAATCATATTCCTTTCATTATGCTGATCTTGACAAAATGCTCTATAATAAGATGTTTTGCCTAACAAGATCCAGATCTTCATTTTTTTTGGAATATGATTCCCGTCTGAATATCTTTTTGAATTCGTGTCACTACGAAACTTATCCAAACCATAATTGTTCTTGACTACACCGGTCATACAAGTAATTTTGTGCAAGTAAATCCCACTTATGTTAAGTTGTGATCTTGTTCGAAATTGAGCCTACCTTGCGAGACCTACTTGAAAAGGAGGCCCTTTGATACTCATCAATGAGTATTCGATTGTATATCATGGGAAACCACACAAGCAATTCGACATCTCTCTTGATGTCGAATGAAGAGATCTTTTCCTAGGATTCAACTGCTTTCGTATTAACCATATGTTGATATCACCGAACAAAATTTTGTTTATTTTGTTCTCATCTCATTCTTTGGCACACTTATGCACTGAAATCCTCGAGGATATGAGTAATACCAACTCAGTTTGAAGATTTCACAAAGTCTGGCATATGCATTCCCTTCTCAACCCAAAAGCGAAAGAGCCAACCTCCATGTTGATGGTTATATATTCTTTCGATGGTGAAACTTCAAGGTGACAGTTCGAAACATTTGACAGTTCTTATCTGATTGGTATCAACGAAACGTTCGGTGGATGTGGAGGTTCGAAACATTTCAATATTTCACGGGATTTTAGGAAATCATGATGATCACTTATTTTGATGTGGCAACTTTTACGGTAACCAGTCCTATAACCAATGCAACACATGATAAGATCTGAATGGTTATTAGTTCAAATTCAAATTACGAGTCAGCTATAAAAGAAATTTGGTGATGTTAATTGAAGACTTTATGCTCTCTTGCCAAATTTTCCCTAAATGTCTCTAAAACTTATTGTGTTCAAACAAATTCTGCAAACCCTAATCATAACAGATCCTACTAGGAATATTGATCTTTCCAACACTATAAATGACGAGGAGACTTGACAACCACTACTCTGGATTCAAAGTTCTAATTTTTTATTATAGTCGGATGTTAATCAATATCATGAACAATTGCAGATGTTGATTGTATCCCTAAATCACTTTGTTCTTTCAACTGTCATGACATCTTCATTCTCTGTTCCTATGAACTGGTTATCAATGGCGGGATCAATGACAATGTTTAACAAAACAACAAAGGATGTGAAATTCCAACTGACGAACAATAAACTATAAAAGCTCACCAAGCAACAGTTTGCTCAGATCATGAAGCTTCCGTATACTGGTCCATTCTATGAAGAAATAAATATGCAGGTTGTTATATGTTTAATAAAATGGGTCATCCACCACCTCTCACTAGAATCAGTTAATTTAGCAAGTCGGCTCTGCCCTGTGTGTAACATCTCAAAATTTAGGACCACAATTTTTTTTTAATTTATTAATTATACAACCATTTGTCTAAAACATCCATAGTACCAACTCATATCAAAACCAATGTATCAATAGTCAAATCATGTCATGATAAAACAACATCAGAGTATAACCCCCAAAGATCTCATATACGGAAAATGTAGTGTGATACGTTGTGATCATGCCGACTCCTTTCCCTTTAAAGAGGAAGTACAACCAAAATTGAAAATTCTAAGCACAAAGCTTAGTGAGTTCCCCCATCATACTACATACCATACAATATGTCACACCCCCAAACCAGAACGGCGGAATCGTTCGAGGGCGGATGACTTCATGTAGTATCGTAACAATTGAATACATAGGAAAGAAAGCAATACAACCATCATATATATAATTTGAATGTTTACATTGTAGAAAGTACTTGTTTCAAAAGAAATTACAATATGATGTGAAAATGAAATTAAACTAACGCCGCAGCATCCCTTCTTCAAAAGCAGCAGTTTACCTGTATTACTGAATCCCTGAGAAATACAATTGGTTTTGAAAGAGTAGATCAACATTTAAGCTGGTGAGTTCATAAGTTTTTAGTGACAATGTTTATATGAAAAAGAATGAAAATGGTTTGTTCATGTTAAATGTCCCAAGAAAATCCCATATTTTCTACTATAGTAGATGGTAGTTTGATTGTTCCAAAACTGTGATTGCAGTGGTACTTTTCATGCCTAAAATAGTAGTTTGATGTGTAAATCGTTAAGGCATTTGAAAAACCCCGTAAATCAATGTGTTTTTAATACTCCATGTGATTTTTATAACCATGCTATTTGACCAGGATACCTATAACAACGTTCTTCAAGCATTGGAAAGTTATGACGTTTGTCACCCCAGGCTTGCCGACCTAGTTGTAGCTAACAACTTAGGTGCGGGATTGTCAATCCCGTATAGATCTATACACAAGTATCACGCTCCCCCTACAAGGGATTATGGTATATAATACAGGACTTAAAATGCATACTCGAAAGTACGTGAAATGTCTCACAAAATTTAGTATAAAACAGAATTACGTATGAAAATGTCCATTTGTTATTGTATATGAGAATCTCTCTTTGATGTAGTGTTCTTAGTATGTAAATGTTCATGATTTCCTTGTAAACTATACCTATTATAGTTTTTCAAAATGTGTTTTGTTCGTATAGTAAACCCTAGTGTAATGCTCACTCATAAAGTATCACAAGTAAAGTGACTTAACTGATCACATATACCTATTGTAAAAATGGAGCATTTGATTTGTATATATATATATATATATATATATATATATATATATATATATATATATATATATATATATATATATAACCCTTTTTATTTCCACAAGACAAGGTGTTATTGAAAATATATATGTCATACGAGAATACTCATGTAGTAGTTTATGAATCACATATGATTACTTAGCTAAAAAGTTTATATAGTGAATCGTTAAGTTATACATGATAATAACCGCGTGTTTTACTTGCATTTCCCGCTCTAATATTGTATAAAAAGCTTTGATCAAACATTTAAAAGCATAGTTTATAGGGGTATGAACTCACTTGAAAGATCGGAGAAGGCGAGATGAAAACCGAGTAGAACTTTGACTCGAGAAAGCGGATTTTCTCGGGATTCTCGGGAATCTCGGGAGCACAAACGACCTTCGGGACTTGAGTATGGAAACCGGGGCTTCGGGATATCACGTGAACGGAAAACGAGGCAAAAATGCAAGAAAGATGAGAGGAAATGAGCATTTTCTTCGGAACCCTCACATCCCTTTTATAGGGGCTGGGAACCGCCTCGGTACGCTAGGCGTATGCGGTTACGCTGGGCGTACGCGTGCGTCATGCGTGACCGCTTCCTCGACTGCCTCGGAGCTCGGATGGGACGGGGCATACCCTCGCATAGTGTAACAACCGAAAAATTCCAACCAATTTAAACTTTTCAAAAACAACCCGATTTCATTAAATCATTACAAAAAGGTTTTCAATACAATTAATTTAGAGTATTCCCAGAATCACATCACAACATAAACATGAGGAGCGGTACGATCACGCCTTCGCCTTGCCACGGTCTCCTGAAGAACTTGAAAAACATTAAACCACAACTATAAGCCCGAAAGCTTAGTGAGATATCCCCAAAATACCAACCACATATACCATACACGCATAACATACTATAACATAACCGATCACAGAATAGCCATGCACTTCGGGTCTACTGTGTGACTGGTCCGCCGCACCGGCCAACAGTCCACCTGGTCCACCCTCCGAGTCTAGCCATATACATCGAGTCTACAGTGTGATTGGTCCGCCCGCACCGGGCCTTCAATCCACCTGGTCCACTCTCTGAGTCTACAGTATGACTGGTCTGCCCGCACCGGGCCTTCAGTCGACCTGGTCCACTCTCCGAGCCTCGGCATGTCTGGTCCGCCCTCTTGGGGCCTACAGCCTATCCGGACCGCTAGCTGGGCCTTCGGGACAACCGGACCGCCCTGGGTATCTTGGCCTACAGCACAAAGCAGGACCCGCCTCAACCCAACTCCAGTCCAAACAACCATGTGCACATAAACATACAATCATATAACAATTCACAGTCAACAAGCCGATCAAGCAGATCACATAACATATCATCATCCTAACCAGGATACCGACCCAACCGTTCACTAGCATAGCATAACCCTACATAACAGGATACCAACCTCAACCAGGTCTCTAACATATACCATCCTAACTACCAGGATGCAAACATATCAATGCAGTAACATAACAATAAATACTCGGATCTCAATCCGATAAAGGGTCGGCCTTGGTGCCTTAGACCCTGTTGATATAGTGAGGATAACTCACCTTGAAATTGCCGACAGAACAGATAAACCCAAGCTACTCCCATCACTGATACGATCTCCAACACTGGCCAACACCAAGACTCTGAACTCAAAACAAAAGCCAAACAATTACCAAAATGCCCCTGACATCAACTGGTCAACTCTTGGTCAAAGACAAGACAAAGTCAACCCCGATGACTCGCCGAGTCCCCATGCTCAGAATCTACCACAATTCGCGACTCAACTCGCCGAGTCACCCCGAGACTCGCCGAGTCCAACAACTCTGAGTCCTTCCTCACTCGACTCACCGAGTCATCCCTTGACTCACTGAGTCACAGCTCAACCAGAAGAAACTTGGACCTCACGAACAGACTCGCCGAGTCCAAGAACAGACTCGCCGAGTCTAAGGCTATCTTCAACCTACTCGCCGAGTTCCAGCCCATCTTCAAGCAACTCGCCGAGTACACCTTTGTGACTCGCAAAGTGCCTCTAGATCTCATCCCATACAGAAGCCTTCCAGGCCATGCAATTGATCCAAAACGTAGATCTATCCTCCTACAACCCATCCATCACGTAAAGTGGCAAACTTTACGTGAATCCAAAGAGATCTAGGCATTATTCACTCTAGGGCTAGGGTTTGGGACAAGATGGCTTCACCAATCACTCAAGAACAGAGACTTTAATGCACTTTAGACCTCCTCCACTCCAGATCTGAGGTAGCAACCTCAGATCTACTCTTCAAACTCAAGATACCACAAGCTAAACCTCCCACACATCCCAAAAATGATGAATCTAGATGAATAGTAGCCCAAGAACGAGATAATACCTCAAAAGGAAGCCCCAACAGCAATGAAATCAGAATCTAAGCAAAGCCCCTTGCTCCAAGCCTCCTAACTCTCCAAGATCTTCCTCCAAATCTCTTCTCCAAGGCTCAAATGCACACAAAACCTTCACAATCGTGCTTATAGGGTTTTCTGGACTTCAAGGGAGGGTAGAGAGGCTGGGGAGAGGGTATAATGTCCTTTGTATAGGGCTCATCCTCTGAAATTAGGGTCTTCTCCACTCAGCACCAACTCGCCGAGTCCAGCCGCCGACTCGCCGAGTTAGCCACTTAACACGCGACCAAAATCGCGACCCTACTCCCCGAGTCCACTCGTGGACTCGCCGAGTTGCCCTTTCCAATTTACACTTTTAGCCCTTCAACTTTACTCTTGATATTCCGGGATCTTACAATTCTCCCCCACTTACATTAGGCTTCGTCCTCGAAGCCTGCGGCAGCTCAACTCCAGAAATACTCTCGCATTGCATCCCCTGGCATTAACCGGACCAAGTTCCTCAAAGCACAACCATCGAAACCCGAAACTCACCTTCTCCTTTCTTGCGGTGTCCTGACCACCGACTCAAGCCGGCCACCGGCTTTACCCTCTGATAACCACACCCATCAGGCTCCACACTTATCAACCGAGTACCACTCCATGGCACTTTTCTCGATCCTGATCGCAACAATCACTTGACTCTTACGAGCTAGATATAACCCTGAACCACCGGGTTGGCGATCCGAGTCCAACTTTATCCACTCCATGCTGACAGGATGACACATTCTTCAGCCTCAGAGCAACTCCCATGAGTTCTCCTCTTGCAATCGCATGCACATGCTGCACTAGCTCTAGCACCCTCGGGTTGGGAGAATCCGTCACACTGACGACACCTCCAAACATCCCCCAGGATGAATCACCACTACATACACAATTCCTTGATCAGAATCAAACTGGGAATCCAAGACTCCATCCCTGCACCCCTTTCGAGCCCTTGGCTCTACACCCTCGGAATCCCTTCCGCGACCTCAGCAGACATCCCATCCGGATGTGATTCCATACCACTGCCGCAATCATGCTGCTCAAAGACCCTAATTGGATCACTCCAATTATAACTCTGCACTGCCGCTTTTACTTCCGTGAATTTACACTCCCTTTCGGAGCTACATTCCTCTCTCTTTCCTTACCAAGGAAATCCACTTGGCCGCCTTGTCACTACGACAAGTGCCACGGTGCTCGCCCAACGCTACACCACTCCCTTATAGCATAACCGCTATTCATGTAACACACACATGCTCTGAATCTGCTCGCAAGGACTCTCGAGTCCATGCACTATCTCCACTAATCAAGATCCATACCCGGGGCCAGACCTTCTAATGCTAACACATCGCAACATATTCAATCCACTTCCTTGAACCGATCTAACAATACCTGCAGAGTCTTCAGCATGACTGGACCGCCTTACCAGACCTTCAGTCAATCTGGACCACTCTCAGAACCTTCAGCCAATCTGGACCGCCCTCTAGGGCCTTCAGTCTAGCTGGACCATCCTCCGAGCCTTCGGCCTGACTGGTACGCCTACCGGCCTTCAGTCTATCCGGGCCGCTCGCTAGCATTAATCATTCCGAGTTATCTCTCTGGGAAATCCTCCCGTGCATACTGTTCTAGCCCCCAAGGGTTCCGAACTCTATCTCCATCATACATACTAGATCCCGGCCTGATCCCAGGCCCTCCACAATCGAATGCCCTAGGTCTGTATCCCGCCCCGCACGCCTGCCACTTACTCATACCAGCCTATACGCTTGACTGACAGAACCACTGCTGAAACCCAAGCAGCTAAACAACCTCTCATGTCCATCGACCTTCCCGAGAATTTCCAATTCTCCCCTACTTAGGGCACTGACTATCAACCACCGGTCGCTATCACCGACCTCCCAAAACAACCCTGCACAAAACCAACACTCACACGCGATCTGATTCCCACTAGCACTAACAACCTTCACAAAATCGCATATCAACACTGATCATCCTGAGCTCGATAGAATCTCAAACTGCAGCTAACCACTCCTCAGAATGCAGATGCTACCCATCCTTCAAACCAGACACCAGATTTCCACTAATAACCCCCATGAATGATAACCAACGAAATTCCCAACATTAACCCATAACCATACCATACCGAAAACCACACAATGAGACTAGCAGATAAACAATACTCCACAAAATCACAAGATAAACAAGACATCAAGAAAGAAACATACCCACAGCTGCATCCGGTACTGCTCTGACCTCCTCCGATGTAAGCTGAAAAGCACGACCCTGAGCCCTTGAGGGCTCCGCTCCACCCTGACCTCCACTCGTGATCCTCAAAGTGGCCGGTGTTGGAGCCTGCACCGGTCCTGCAGCACGCTGTGGACAGTTGACCCTCAAGTGCCCAACCTGATGACAATGATAACAGATCCTCAGATCCCGAACCGACGCTGATTGCCGACAATCCCTCGCATAGTGCCCCTCCTTCCCGCACTTGCGGCATGCACCACCGGACCTACAAACTCCGGTGTGACCCCTCCCACACTTTCCACAAGCGTGGCTGCTCTGATCTCCCACCCTAGAATCAACGGTATTGGACCGTTTCGGCGCCGGCTGCGACTGCACCGGAGCCTGCCTTAGCTCTCGCAACTGCAACTCAATCTCCAACTCACGCCACCTGGCGGCCTCCTGCAGCTCCAACAAAGTCTCGCACCTCTGCGTAGACACAAACTGTCTGATATCTCTCTTGAGCATACTCAGATATCGAGACATCTGAGCCTGCTCAGAAGCGAACTCAGGGCAAAACATCGCCCTCTCAGTGAACATCCTGGTGATCTCAGTCACCGACTCTGAATCCTTCTTCAGCTCAAGAAATTCTTGAGCCAATCTCTCCCTCTCAACCCGCGGAACATAACGAGTGCTGAACATCTCTCTAAACTAATCCCAGGAAACCGCAGCCCTCTGCGCATCCGAAAATGACCCCGTGGTCAATCTCCACCAATCCTTCGCTCCGAGCCTCAACAGGTTCAGAGCACACCTCACCCTCTGATCAGCAGGGCATGAACACGTGAAGAAACACCCTTCCACGTCCGACAACCATCTCATAGCAACGATCAGGTCCTGAACTCCATCAAAGGTAGGAGGCTTCGTATTATCAAAGTCCCGATACTGAAAACCCCGACCAGCTCCCCCCCCTGCCGCTGCTACAGCTGTTGTAGCCGCCGCGGCAGCCGTCTCAGTGAGAGCCGCATAGCGCTCATCAAAATACTCAACCATGGCGGTCTTGATCGACCCAAACAGTTCCGGTAACTCAGCCCGGAACAATGTAGCAACCTCATCATGCAGGATCTCATGAATCCTCGAATCCAACTCGCACGTGCTCATCTGACCAATAACCTCGGGCGGTATTGACCCGCCCGAAACTCCCTCTCCTGTTCCCGATCCTGACCCGGATCGACTCCCAGCATGCCTCGGAATCTCCATACTGAAAAACATAGCAAGATCTCAGATACTTCCCACTAACCCGGGAACCAACCCCCGAACCAACCCTAGAGGTTGTGGCTTACTTGATACGCGTATGGGTCCTGTGCTTTCAGTAGTACGGGCCCATACTACCTTCCACACCTACCCATATTTATATCAATTATCACCACAACACCCTAGTGAAGAACAACATAACAAGAACTCAACCCTCACTCCTAGCGGAACACTGGAAATCTCCCACAAGGAAACCCTAGGCTAACAGGCATCATAAATCAGGCAACATTATCATGAAATCCTGAAGATCCCTAGCCTAGCACTAGCATGCTGTTCTATCAAAGCTCAAAAACAAATATCATGTATGGTATTTTGGGGTTACTTACTAGCTCCGGCTGATCGTACCTCCGCGTCCTCCTTTTACTCATTTTGAAAACCGTTTTAAATTCTCTTTTGAAAACCCTCCTCGATTTGAGACTGGAGTCACACGAGTGTTCCTCCAATTCACTCAAACCAAGGCTCTGATACCAACTTGTAACAACCGAAAAATTCCAACCAATTTAAACTTTTCAAAAACAACCCGATTTCATTAAATCATTACAAAAAGGTTTTCAATACAATTAATTTAGAGTATTCCCATAATCACATCACAACATAAACATGAGGAGCGGTACGATCACGCCTTCGCCTTGCCACGGTCTCCTGAAGAACTTGAAAAACATTAAACCACAACTATAAGCCCGAAAGCTTAGTGAGATATCCCCAAAATACCAACCACATATACCATACACGCATAACATACTATAACATAACCGGTCACAGAATAGCCATGCACTTCGGGTCTACTGTGTGACTGGTCCGCCGCACCGGCCAACAGTCCACCTGGTCCACCCTCCGAGTCTAGCCATATACATCGAGTCTACAGTGTGATTGGTCCGCCCGCACCGGGCCTTCAATCCACCTGGTCCACTCTCTGAGTCTACAGTATGACTGGTCCGCCCGCACCGGGCCTTCAGTCGACCTGGTCCACTCTCCGAGCCTCGGCACGTCTGGTCCGCCCTCTTGGGGCCTACAGCCTATAAGGACCGCTCGCTGGGCCTTCGGGACAACCGGTCTGCCCTGGGTATCTTGGCCTACAGCACAAAGCAGGACCCGCCTCAACCCAACTCCAGTCCAAACAACCATGTGCACATAAGCATACAATCATATAACAATTCATAGTCAACAAGCCGATCAAGCAGATCACATAACATATCATCATCCTAACCAGGATACCGACCTAACCGGTCACTAGCATAGCATAACCCTACATAACAGGATACCGACCTCAACCAGGTCTCTAACATATACCATCCTAACTACCAGGATGCAAACATATCAAAGCAATAATAGAACAACAAATACCCGGATCTCAATCCGATAAAGGGTCGGCCTTGGTGCCTTAGACCCTGTTGATATAGTGAGGATAACTCACCTCGAAATTGCCGACAGAACATATAAACCCAAGTTACTCCCACCACTGATACGATCTCCAACACTGGCCAACACCAAGACTCTGAACTCAAAACAAAAGCCAAACAATTACCAAAATGCCCCTGACATCAACTGGTCAACTCTTGGTCAAAGACAAGACAAAGTCAACCCCTGACTGACTCTACTCGCCGAGTCAACCCGATGACTCGCCGAGTCCCCATGCTCAGAATCTTCCACAATTCGCGACTCAACTCGCCGAGTCACCCCGAGACTCGCCGAGTCCAACAACTTTGAGTCCTTCCTCACTCGACTCACCGAGTCATCCCTTGACTCACTGAGTCACAGCTCAACCAGAAGAAACTTGGACCTCACGACCAGACTCGCTGAGTCCAAGAACAGACTCGTCGAGTCTAAGGCTATCTTCAACCTACTCGCCGAGTTGTTCTTCCAACTCGTCGAGTTCCAGCCCATCTTCAAGCAACTCACCGAGTACACCTTTGTGACTCGCCGAGTGCCTCTAGATCTCATCCCATACAGAAGCCTTCCATGCCATACAATTGATCCAAAATGTAGATCTATCCTCCTACAACCCATCCATCACGTAAAGTGGCAAACTTTACGTGAATCCAAAGAGATCTAGGCATTATTCACTCTAGGGCTAGGGTTTGGGACAAGATGGCTTCACCAATCACTCAAGAACAGAGACTTTAATGCACTTTAGACCTCCTCCACTCCAGATCTGAGGTAGCAACCTCAGATCTACTCTTCAAACTCAAGATACCACAAGCTAAACCTCCCACACATCCCAAAAATGATGAATCTAGATGAATAGCAGCCCAAGAACGAGATAATACCTCAAAAGGAAGCCCCAACAGCAATGAAATCAGAATCTAAGCAAAGCCCCTTGCTCCAAGCCTCCTAACTCTCCAAGATCTTCCTCCAAATCTCTTCTCCAAGGCTCAAATGCACACAAAACCTTCACAATCGCGCTTCTAGGGTTTTCTGGACTTCAAGGGAGGGTAGAGAGGCTGGGGAGAGGGTATAATGTCCTTTATATAGGGCTCATCCTCCGAAATTAGGGTATTCCCCACTCAGCACCAACTCGCCGAGTCCAGCCGCCGACTCGCCGAGTTGGCCACTTAACACGCGACCAAAATCGCGACCCTACTCGCCGAGTCCACTCGTGGACTCGCCGAGTTGCCCTTTCCAATTTACACTTTTATCCCTTCAACTTTACTCTTGATATTCTGGGATGTTACACATAGGGGGCAACGTGGACGATCCGAGGCCTAGTCCTCGAGTACGCTAGGCGTACGAGAGTACGCTGGGCGTAACTCGGATTGGCCCGATGACTCCTTCTTCGGATAATACCGAAATTTGATTTAAATTTATTTTATTATTTAGTAAACTTCAAAAATTCATATCTTCTTCATACGAACTCCGTTTTCGATGTTCTTTATATCCACACGTAGGGGAGACTACGCTCTACAACTTTCGTTTAGACTCCGTCGGCAAATTTTGAAATTATTTTTATTATTTATATATTAAAAGGTCGGGGTAAGAAAAGTTCGTTAGAAATCCATAACTTCTTTATCCGATGTCTGTTTTTGCCAGACTTTTTACCGTTGAAAAACCATTGTCGAGACCTTCGATTCTCATTTAGGTCATTCTGGCCAAAAGTCACTCGATCTCTGTTTCGAGTTTTTAGCTGTCTTTTGCTACGCCGAACTTGAAAAAATCATAACTTCCTCATACGAAGTCAGATTTGGATGTTCTTTTTATGTACGATCACAGTTTAATGATATCTAACATAGTAGGTAATCAAATAGAGACTTTTGTACATTTTTATTTTTAAAGTTAACTTCATTATTTTCAAAAGTGGTTACAATACTTGGCTTTTTAAGTCATTACATAGAATCGAAATATCGGGTTGTCACATCATCCCCCCGTTAGAAGGAATTTCGTCCCGAAATTTAATGTAAACAAAACACTTGTGGATTATGGAAAAAGATGTAGTTATTTGTGTTTCATCTGATCTTTGCGTTCCCAGGTGTATTCAGGCCCTCGCTTTGCATTCCAGCGGACCTTCACGATGGGTATGCGACTTTGTTTTGTTCTTTTAATTTCCCTATCCATGATTTCAATTGGTTCTTCTATAAAGTGGAGACTCTCGTTGATTTCGATCTCATCTAGAGGGACGACGAGA
The DNA here is from genome assembly GCF_052849685.1 of Lactuca virosa. Taxonomy (NCBI): domain Eukaryota; kingdom Viridiplantae; phylum Streptophyta; class Magnoliopsida; order Asterales; family Asteraceae; genus Lactuca; species Lactuca virosa. The sequence continues at coordinate 176,903,300 of NC_136434.1, read as the reverse complement.
GTCTCATCGGACAAACATTTCTTCAAGTTTGACACATGAAAGGTAGGGTGTACGTTATTGAGTTCCTACGGTAGACGAAGTTTGTAGGCTACTGGGCCGATTCTTGCAAGGATCTCGAATGGTCCAATATACCTCGGGTTTAGTTTCCCATGTTTTCCGAAACGTATTAACCCCTTCCAGGGTGAGACCTTTAATAGTACTCGGTCCCCAACCTGAAATTCCAAGGGCATCCGTCTTTTGTCTGCATAACTCTTTTGTCTGTCTCTTGAAGCTTTTAGTCGTTCCCGAATTTGTACAATCTTCTCGGTTGTCTCTCTTATGATCTCCGGGCCAGTGAGAGTGCTGTCGGGTACTTGTCCCTTGGCTAGTTGTGTGTCACCTACTTCAGTCCAGCACAGTGGTGACCTGCACTTCCGTCCGTAGAGGGCTTCAAATGGAGCAACTTTAATGCTGGAGTGATAGCTATTGTTGTATGAAAATTCGACTAGTGGTAAATGGGTATCCCATGCTTTACCAAAATCGATTACATAAGCCCTTAGCATATCTTCCAAGGTTTGTATGGTCCTCTCACTTTGACCGTCGGTTTGTGGATGGTAAGCAGTACTCATGTCGAGCCTCGTTCCTAGAGATTTTTGTAACGATTGCTAGAATCGCGAGGTGAACCTACTATCTCTGTCGGAGATAATGGATATTCGTACACCATGTAGCCGCAAAATCTCTCAGATGTAGGATCGAGCTAGCTTCTCCATCTTGTCGGTTTCTCTTATTGGCAAGAAGTGTGCGGATTTTGTTAACCTATCAACGATTACCCAGATGGTGTCTAGTCCACCTGTTGTCCTGGGTAATTTGGTTATGAAGTCCATCGTTATCCGTTCCCACTTCCACTCGGGTATTTCGGGTTGTGGCAGCAATCCCGATGGCTTCTGGTACTCTACCTTGACCTTAGCGCAAGTCAGACACTTGCTCACATAGGTAGCGATCTCTGCTTTCATGTTCGGCCACCAATACAGTTTCTTGAGGTCCAGATACATCTTGTCCGAACCTGGATGCACGGAGTATCGAGTCTTATGAGCCTCATTCATGACCATGTCTCTGAATCCACCAAACATCGGTGTCCAGATCCGATCCATGAAGTAATGAACTCCGTCACCCTTGACTTCAAGATTTTTGTCCATTCCTCTTAGGGCTTCACCTGTCACGTTCTCTGTTTTTAAGGCCCCTCTCCGAGCTTCTTTGATTTGTGTGGACAGATGTGAATGGATCGTCATGGTTAAGGATTTCACTCGGCGACCTGAGTATTCTTTCCGACTAACGGCATCAACTACTACATTCGCTTTTCCTGGGTGATAGCGAATCTCGCATTCATAGTCATTCACTAGTTCAACCCATCGTCTCTGACTCATGTTGAGTTATTTTTGGTTAAGGATGTGCTGAAGGCTCTTGTGATCGGTGAAGATCATGCATTTCGTGCCATAAAGATAGTGTCTCCAGATTTTTAGCGCGAAAACAACTGCTCCTAGTTCAAGATCGTGGGTAGTCTAGTTGACTTCATGCGTCTTGAGTTGTCTTGAGGCGTAAGCGATGACCTTACCTCGTTGCATTAGTACGCATCCAAGACCTTGATTAGATGCATCACAGTAGACCACGAAGTCTTCTGTTCCTTTTGGCAAGGACAATATAGGTGCGCTGCACAGTGCTTGCTTCAGTGTTTGGAATGCGGTGTCTTGTCTTTCTTCCCAATTGAAAGTAACACCCTTTTGGGTCAGGGTGGTAAGTGGTTTCGCAATCTTCGAGAAGTTCTGTATAAACCTTCGGTAGTAGCCAGCAAGACCCAAGAATTGTCGAATTTCTGTTGGGGTTCTTGGAACTAACCAGTTCTCGATTGCTTTGATTTTGGAAGGGTCCACGTGTATTCCGTCTTTGCTAACCACGTGACCTAGGAAATCTACCTTCCGAATCCAAAATTCGCACTTGGAGAATTTTGCGTATAGCTTCTCTTTTCTTAGCGTTTCCAAGACTTGTCGGAGGTGTTGACCGTGATCCTCTTTAGTCTTCGAATAAATGAGTATATCATCTATGAATACAATCACAAACTTGTCTAGAAACGAACGACACACCCGGTTCATTAAGTCCATGAACACCGCCGGTGCGTTTGTTAATCCAAAGAGCATCACAACAAACTCGTAGTGACCATAACGAGTTCAAAAAGCTATTTTGGGAACATCACCTTCCAAGACTCGTAGTTGGTGGTAGCCGGATCTTAAGTTGATCTTTGAGAAATAACTCGCTCCTTGGAGTTGGTCGAACAAGTTGTCAATGCGTGGTAGTGGGTATCGGTTCTTGATAGTGAGTTTGTTAAGTTCTCGGTAGTCGATGCACATACGGAAAGATCCATCCTTCTTCTTTACGAATAAGACTGGTGCTCCCCAAGGTGAGAAGCTTGGCCTGATGAACCCTTTGTTGAGTTGTTCGTTTAATTGGCTGGATAGTTCCTGCATCTCAGTGGGCGCTAGACGATACGGCGACTTAGCTACTGGGGTAGCTCCGAGAATTAAATCGATTCTAAACTCGACTTGTCATTCGGGTAGGACTCCTGGGAGATCTTCAGGGAAGATATCGGGAAAATCGCAGACATCTGGAATGTCTTTGATGCTCTTCGTTTCTTTTTCCTTATCTACCACGTGGGCTAATAAGGCATAGCACTCCTTATGTAGGTATTTATGCGCTTTGACGCAAGAGATGATTTGTAAGTTGGTACCGGGTTTGTCACCATAAATGACAAGAGTTTCGGTTTGGCAGATGCAGGCGAACGGCCCTTTCGTGACAAAGTATACCGGCATGGTGTAGGCTTAACCAATCCATACCGATGATGACATCAAAGCTCTTTATAGTGATCGGCATTAGATCGATTTGAAATGAGTGTTCGTTTAGAGTTAGTGTGCAGCCTATGTACATATCATTCGTGCTTTCTGTTCTACCGTTTGCCATTTCTACTGTGAATATCTTATTGAGTGTTTTAGGGTTCTGTTTTAGTATATGCTTGAATTTATGACTCACGAAACTCCTCTCCGCACCACAATCAAAGAGTATGCATGCATAAACGTTATTAAGGAGAAACGTACCCGTAACCACCATGGGATCAGCTATTGCTTCGTTCTGCCCTATTGCTAGCACTCTTCCTATGCCGCCAACATTCCTTGCTTTAGGGAAGTCCCTCTTATAGTGTCCAGCCTCACTGCATCCATAACATGTTTGGCCTACACCGGCTCCTTGGACTTGGGTGATCGGTTGTGCTGGTGCTCTACAGAAACAGGCAGTGTGCCCTTTCTTATTACAGTTGTTGCAATGCATCTCCCGACAATTTCCGTTGTGATGGAAATTGCATTTGCTGCATTTTGGTAGGTTTCCAGCATATGGCTTTGCTGGTGTAGTGGTAATTGGTGCAGCAGTGGGGGCAGTAGCGGCATGGACTGCCACGATCTGTTGTTTCTTGGAAGGTTCCTATGAAGGTTGACTCTTCCTTTTGTTCCAGAACCTCTTCTTGTTGTTGTTGTTCTTGTTGGTATTGTCGTTGTTGTTTTTGCTTCCTCTGGGTTGTTCCGGTGCGGTGGTTGCGAAGTTTTGGCACACCCCATGGTCTACGAGAGCTTGTGCCAACTGTTTGGCGCTATCGAAGGTGATTGGTTTGGAAGCCAGAACACTTCCTCGAATCTGAGGTGACAGTCCCCAGATGTACCTTTCGATCTTCTTGCTCTCTAGAGCAACTATTCCTGGGCAAAAGATTGCCAAATCACTGAACCTGTTGGTATAGGTCGTGATATCTGAGCCTACCATGGTAAGGCCCCAAAGTTCCTGTTCGAGCTTTTGCAGTTCGCCCCGTGGACAGTACTCCTGCAGTAAGATTTGTTTTAGGTTCTCCCAGCTCATAGAGTTAGCCACTACTAGCGTTAGTGACTTGACATGGCCATTCCACCACGTCAGAGCTCTCTCAGAGAAAGTACAGGCAGCGAACTTCACTTTGTTCCCTTCCGGACAAGAACAAATCTCGAAAACTGCTTCAGTTTTTTTCTATCCACTGTGATAGAGCCATTATACCTCCGGTCCCATTAAAAGTAATGGGTTTTCTATTCATGAAATCCTTGTATGTACAATCCCCTGAATGACCCGGGCGTTGGCCATTCGTAGAACTATTCACTCCCCCACCAGAACCATTGTTACTCATTTGGGCCATTGCAGCTGTTACTGCAACCGTTATAGCGGCTATCAATGCGGCATTTCCCTACCCCTAGTGGCGTATCCTTGCCTTGTCTCTGGTTGTTTCCACATGCACACTTATAGAAAGCCGTCAGTTTCGCTTGTTTTGGAGGCCTGTAATTCTCAACAGCAGATTGATCAGAAGCAACTGAGTTCAAAGCAACAGATTCAGAGCTCAAGGAGTCATTGGATTGTTCAATAGTTTTCTCCTTGTTCTCATCTTCTGCTACTTTACTTGCACATGTAACAGAATCATTAGAAATGTTCACTTCATCCTTTTCTTGCACAACCGCAACAGGTTTCCCATATTGGAGATGTGCCTCCTTGTCAATTTCTTCATGTGTCATAGGGATGGATGTGTAGTTATGATTGAAAGATGGAGGAACACAATCATACCCTAAACCCTTGTTTTGATTATCTTTGAATTTTAATTGGGTTTCAAATAAGGACTCGACTGTCTGACTTGACGCAGTATAATTTTTGAAACTAATATCTGTTTTTCCACACTTAATTTTCAAAGCGTCAAGTTCTTCAGTTACAGCAGCAAGTTTTTTCTTAATGTGATCATAATTTTCACACTTGATGTTGTAATCTTCTTGGAGTTTTCGGAAATCCTTGATTTTGGTTTCTAATTGAGCTTTTAACGGTTTTTGTTTTTTCCTAATGGTGTATCTTTCATATTTTAAGTCCTCATTCTCTCTCTTGATTAGATCTATTGATTCTCGTAAAAATTTAATAGTTTTAACACAAGATGGAGTACATGAAACTTCATTTACCAAAATTGATGTGGAACTCATTTTTTTTCAATTTTTTAATTTTTTTTTAATTGCTCTTTCACTTAAAAACAAAACGAGAAAGTCAACCTTAAAATTCAAATTTAAAAAGTCGAACTTAAAAGTCAAACCGAAAAGCTAAATTTGAAAATTTGAGAGTTAAATAAAAAAATCAAAATTTAAAGTCAAAGGTCAAATTTTTAAAAGTCAAAGTCAAAATTTTAAGTAAAAAATCAAAAATAAAATTCAAAATTTAAAAACTAAAATTTTTGGTTGAAAAAGGAGTTTAAAATTAAAAGAAAATCGATTTTTGGCTAAAAGTGTGAAATTTGCGAAACTTGGAAGCGGCAGGGAGTGGTTACGTTTAAAATTTCGAAAGGAAATCACAAGAAGCTTGCTAGCGGAGATGGTAAGACTGAGTTGGAGGTCGCGGGTTCGAAACCCAGCACCCTCAAAATCGCGTCTTATTTTTTTAACGAAGCCCTGATGCGAAGCTTGCTGCTGAGCCAAGCCGTCCAAGCCGAGCCGCACACATTCAATCCGCAAGCCGCCGAGCCGAATTCCAAGCCGAGGCGCAGACGATCCCAGCCGTAAACCGCCAAGCCGAGCCGCAACCGCCGTCCACCGAGCCGAGGCCGCAAACCGCCTCCGTAAACCGCTGGCCGCAAACTCTGGCGACCGTAAACCGCCGGCAGTAAACTCCGGCGACGGTAAACACGTTTACGGCCGTAAACTCCGGACCGTAAACCCTTCAGAAACTGTAAACACAGCTTGAGATCGCGAAAAAAACGACGTTTTTCACCATTTTTGCTCCAAAACTCGATCAAAAACTCATTTTTATGAAAAACGTGAAGAACAAAACCCCTTATTTTTGCGAGATCTATCCAAAAACGCAAAAATCTCTTCAAAATAAGATCAAATAAGCTCCAGATCTGAAAAAAATGATTGATACAACCAAGCTCTGATACCAATTGTGTCACACCCTGACCGTCGGCGAAAACACCGGGCAGTGTAACGTCATTTCTCGTATCATAGTTATCAACTTCCTGAAAACACATGCATTTAAAAATACGTCAACATAAAGTTGGTGAGTTCACAGGTTTTAACTCCATATTAACATAATACATTTTCCAAGTTTCAAAAGTATAGTTTTGAAAGTATCATTTTGACTCTCAAACATTTAGTCTATATATCCTAGGTATAATGGTTTACTTACCAAATAAGTATATACCTATAAGTCTCATATATTATAAATATAAATGTTTGTAATTCCATACAAACTAAGTTGCTACGTATAAATCTTATTTCAGTTCTATAAGAGTAAGTAGGATACGTATAGAGGTCTACTTATTATACAAGTAATATACCTACTAGATTCTTATACTTAGAGTATAAGTCTTTGGGAAACTTATACTTAACATTCATACTTGTATATCGACAATGTATAATGCTTTTAAAGTTATGCTACCATGAGTTCGTAGCTGCGACTGTATGACTTAGTTTTATACCTCTTATTATTATTACAAGGATCACACCTTGCGGTAGTACAAGGATTACACATTGCGGTAGTACAAGGATTACAACTTGCGGTAGTACAAGGATTAAACCTTGCGATAGTACAAGGATCACACCTTGCATACAAGGATCACACCTTGCAGTAGTACAACATCTATAATTAGAATTAAAACCAGGTTTTATCTTGACATAAAACCAATAACAACAACATATAACAAACCTGGTTTTATCTTGACATAAAACCAAAATAACAACATACTTATCAATTAACATATAGAACTTCCGAGTATAACTCTGGAACTATATCGCACAGAACATATATATAGAATCCTAAGTATAACTCAAGATCTACATTAGTATACTACTATAACAATAACATGCTAATAACTTTATGATAGTTGTATACTTACAGATACGGAATAACTCTATCCCGGTTATTATAACTATCTACGCTGATACTGATATATTATCATATAGACATAATAATAACGTATATATAATATTTAGCATGCGTTTTCCCCCGAAAATATTAGAAAGTGGGGCCGTGAAACTCACCTTAGCAGCGTGATTTTATGTAATCTAAGCAGAAACGGTCAGCGGTACGAGGTCGTCGGGGCTCAGGAAGCGAAACGGGTTCAGCAAAGGAGAGAGGAGGAAAGTAGAAATGGTGTAATGATCCTTGGGGTCGAAATGGGAATTTATAGGCTGATTTTTGGCCCTCGCGACGTGAGAAATGATAGGTTCACGTCGTGAATTATGGTAAGAGTTATCCCATAGCTTTAACGCGTGTTTTCTAGCCCCGATTCGTGTCCTGCAGTGTCCTCACGTCGTGAGAAAACCTTGCTCACGTCGTGAGCTTTTGGGTTATCATTCCGTAGACTTCTAAATGCAAAATGAGGCGGTTTGAATCCTCATGTCGTGAGTTTTTAGGCTCACGTCGTGAGTCTAGTCAGATTAGGGTTTCTAACACGTGTCGTGTACTCAGACAGTTGTAACTTCGGAAGGTCGTAACTTTTGCTTACGAACTCCGTTTTTGACGTTATTTATATCCACGCGTAGGTATTTACGAGAGCTGAAACTCTCTTTTAGACTCAAATAGCTAATTCTAAGCCTATTTTAAATTCCTTATGTTATAGAGATTTTATAGTGTTCGGTTTATCATAACTTCTTCATGCAAAGTCAGATTTAGATGTTCTCTATATTTTTGGAATCGTATGGACGTATACTTTGATTTATACCATAAAGTATGTATGAAAGTTCATATTTATATTAGAATTATCATGAAATACATAGTGAGTTTATTACATTACTAGTTTAACAAAATCACATTACGTGATTGGCATAATCACATGTGATTGCTATTGACCTATTTTGACTAGTGTTACATTCTCCCCCCGTTGATAAAATTTCGTCCCGAAATTTATTTTTAACTATATACCACCGAAGGGTACTAGATAGCTTTCCTGCTTCCTATTACAATTGACCTCCCACGACCTAACTTCCTTGACTCCTTAACTTTGGACATTCCTTCTTGATATGTCCAATTTCACCACACTTAAAACACGCTCTTCCTCCATCATAGCCGGTTCCAATGTTTGTTCCTTGATTTCCTGTTGTAGTTGTTGTGCTCCTGCAGTTACTAGCAATGTGTACCTTCTTTTTTCACTTCATGCAAATATAACAGTCACCTGCATGCTGATGGTTGCATTGACTGCACCATGAACAGTTACCTAGGTGATGAAGATTTCACTAAGTGCACCATGGGAGTTTTCCAGCATACTTCCTTGGTTGCATGGGTATTGTTGTTGTGGCTGCATAATTAGTTGCCACATCTTGTCTTTCCTCAGATGATTGTATGCGATTCTTCCCATTAAATTTGCGCTTGTTCGTTCTAGATTCGGGAGACTCAGCTATAAATACCATTTGGATTTCTGTGCTAGTTAGCTGATGAGCTATACGCTTTGCACTGTCATATGTTGTAGGCTTCGATGCGATCACCATTCCTTTGATTTGCAATGCTAGACCCCATATATATCGCTCAATCTTCTTTTATTCTGGGGTTACAAGTGTCGGACACATCACTGCAAGATCATTGAATCTAGCGGTATAAGCATTTATCTCTGAACCCTTCATGGTCAGGGTCCACAATTCTTGTTCCAGCTTATGTATTTCCTCCCTGGGACAATACTCCTCTACTAGCATCCTCTTCAGCTCTTCCCATTGCATGGAATTGGCGGCATCAATACCCGTTGTATTCACATCGGTGTTCCACCATGTAAGTGATGCATCAGCGAAGGTACACGTAGAAAATCGTACCTTACATTCGTCAGGACAGAACTTATTTGAAATACTAATTCTGTCTTTTCAATCCACTGGGTCAAGCTAACGACCCCTTCTGTTCCATGGAAGCTCTTAGGTTTGCAATTCATAAAATCCTTGTAGGTACACATTCTGGCGGTCCCTTTATTTCTAACTCCTCCACTTGTGATATTAGCTAGAGCTGCAGCGATTCTTTGAGCTATGATTTCTTTAAGTTCTGCTAAACTTATTGGAGGGTTTGTTTCTAGTGGTGGTGGTTGCGGTTGTTGTTGTTGTGGTTCTGATTGTTGGTTTAGGTTTAGACGAGCGCTACTTCTTCTAGGCATTTTGTTTAGTTCATATACATTTTAGATAACCAAGTGTTTAGTCTATCAAATATTACTCCCAATTTATATAGTTCATTTGATCTGATCATAATAAAATATAGTTGTACACCTACACCTAGTTGTGATAAGATTTATGCACACATGAACTTTAGTTGGAATATCTAATCTAAATCCTTGAGATCAAAAACATTCCGGGTATTTAAGTGTATTCTCATCGCGGGCCCGAGTCTTCATATATGACTCTATATTTATTATTTGTTGTATTCATGCTCTATTAATTATTGTTTGTTACTTTAGGTCTAGCTGATAAGGCACCGGCCAGTCAGGACAGTCGGTGAGCAGGACCATTTTAGCATATAGACGTTCTGAAATCCAGCAACCCAAATCGACATCTCTAACCTTGTCACCGCTCCCGTAAGTAGTCCTTATGTAGTATAATTACTAATACTTTATATTGTAGGCTAAGGGATATACCTAAACCTAACAGAGTAAGCCCTAAACTATAGTCGTGTTTTCCTAAGAAAGTACTAATTCACTATAGTTAATAGCTCTGATACCAATCTGTCACACCCCGGCCGTCAGCAGAAACACCGGGCAGTGTAACGTCATTTCTCGTATCATAGTTATCAACTTCCTGAAAACACATGCATTTAAAAATACGTCAACATAAAGTTGGTGAGTTCACAGGTTTTAACTCCATATAAAAATAATACATTTTCCAAGTTTCAAAAGTATAGTTTTGAAAGTATCATTTTGACTCTCAAACATTTAGTCTATATATCCTAGGTATAATGGTTTACTTACCAAATAAGTATATACCTATAAGTCTCATATATTATAAATATAAATGTTTGTAATTCCATACAAACTAAGTTGCTACGTATAAATCTTATTTCAATTCTATACGAGTAAGTAGGATAGGTATAGTGGTCTACTTATTATACAAGTAATATACCTACTAGATTCTTATACTTAGAGTATAAGTCTTTGGGAAACTTATACTTAACATTCATACTTGTATATCGACAAAGTATAATGCTTTTAAAGTTATGCTACCATGAGTCCGTAGCAGCGACTGTATGACTTAGTTTTATACCTCTTATTATTATTACAAGGATCACACCTTGCGGTAGTACAAGGATTACACATTGCGGTAGTGTAAGGATTACACCTTGCGGTAGTACAAGGATTACAACTTGCGGTAGTACAAGGATTAAACCTTCTGGTATTACAAGGATCACACCTTGCGGTAGTACAACAGCTATAATTAGAATTAAAACCAAGTTTTATCTTGACATAAAACCAATAACAACAACATATAACATACCTGGTTTTATCTTGACATAAAACCAAAATAACAACATACTTATCAATTAACATATAGAACTTCCGAGTATAACTCTGGAACTATATCGCACAGAACATATATATAGAATCCTAAGTATAACTCAAGATCTACATTAGTATACTACTATAACAATAACATGCTAATAACTTTACGATAGTTGTATACTTACAGATACGGAATAACTATATCCCGGTTATTATAACTATCTTTGCTGATACTGATATACTATCATATAGACATAATAATAACGTATATATAATATTTAGCATGCGTTTTCCCCTGAAAATATTAGAAAGTGGGGCCGTGAAACTCAAATTAGCAGCGTGATTTTATGTAATCTAAGCAGAAACGGTCAGCGGTACGAGGTCGTCGGGGCTCAGGAAGCGAAACGGCTTCAGCAAAGGAGAGAGGAGGAAAGTAGAAATGGTGTAATGAGCCTTGGGATCGAAATGGCAATTTATACGCTGATTTTTGGCCCTCACGACATGAGAAATGATAGTTTCACGTCGTGAATTATGGTAAGAGTTATCCCATAGCTTTAACGTGTGTTTTCTAGCCCCGATTCGTGTCCTGCAGCGTCCTCACGCTGTGAGAAAACCTTGCTCACGTCGTGAGCTTTTGGGTTATCGTTTCGTAGACTTCTAGATGCAAAATGAGGCGGTTTGACTCCTCACGTCGTGAGTTTTTAGGCTCACGTCGTGAGTCTAGTCAGATTAGGGTTTCTGACACGTGTCGTGCACTCAGACAACTGTAACTTCGGAAGGTCGTAACTTTTGCATATGAACTCCGTTTTTGACGTTCTTTATATCCACGCGTAGGTATTTACGAGCACTACAACTCTCGTTTAGACTCAAATAGCTAATTCTAAGCCTATTTTAAATTCCTTATGTTATAGAGATTTTATAGTGTTCGGTTTATCATAACTTCTTCATGCAAAGTCAGATTTAAATGTTCTCTATATTTTTGGAATCATATGGACGTATACTTTGATTTATACCATAAAGTATGTATGAAAGTTCATATTTATATTAGAATTATCATGAAATACATAGTGAGTTTATTACATTACTAGTTTAACAAAATCACATTACGTGATTGGCATAATCACATGTGATTGTTATTGACCTATTTTGACTAGTGTTACAAATTGTAAGTCCCTAATCTGCTTGTGTATCAATCAGATCCGTTTGATGGTGCGGAATCTCAATCAAACGGATGATGTCAGATCAAATAAAAGAGAAGGAGAAGAAGAAGATGATGAATCTATGATGTATTCAATGAATTGATTGAAGCTCCATACACATAGTTCACACACACTCTTCTCTCTAGTTTCTCTCACACCTTAGAATACACACACTTAAGCTCCTTGGATATGACATTACATGCACTCCTCACCCTATATATATATATATATATATATATATATATATATATATATATATATATATATATATATATATATATATATATATATATATATATGGACCTAAGGCCAAGCCCAAAATACAAATAATCCAATGCTCGGTCCAAACTACAATTAATCCTATACTATTTTGGCCCAAATACTAAAAACAATAAATGCTTAGAAAAGCAAAGTATAAACCATATTTTTGACCCAACAATCTCCCCCTTGGTTTATAGCTTTCTTTTCATTTCTTAAATGACCCAACAAACTCCCCCTAAAAAGTAGTTGGCTTTTCTTGTTAATCTTCATTGAGAGCTTGGCTTCAGCATTTATCTTCAAATTCTTCACAGCTTCAAGATGAACTTGATGAATCTTCAATGAATGCCTTCATATTAAGCGGTTGGGCTTTTCTTCAGAATTTGGCTTTGAACGCACGTCGCGTGAGGAGGCTTGAAGTACTGATTCTTGAAAGATAGCGATTTCAACTTGAGAACTTCAAAGAGAACAACAGAGAGAACAAATCTTCTGGATCACTTCAGCAGGTTCAAGATAGCAGCAGACTGATTGAGGAGGTTTCAATGCAATCCGTGACATAATCTTCAATTTCAACTTCACCTTGCTTCTGGGGTTGACAAGTTGAATGTTTAAAGAATAATCTTCATTTCTTGCTCCTTCGAATGAAAATTCTTCGATACTCACGGATGAAGCCTTGGCTCAGAAAATCTTCAATACAATCTCCACGAGTCTCATCTACGCTTGAAATCACTTTTCAAGACAAAACAAAACTAAAAGACAAAATTAGCACACACAAAATAATAATAATAATAACAAAAACAACAATAATAATAACAACAACAACAACAACAACAACAACAACAACAATAATAATAATAATAATAATAATAATAATAATAATAATAATAATAGACATTAGTAATAATAATAATAATAATAATAATAATAATAACAATAATAATAATAATGTATAAAAAACTTCCAGCATAATAGACATTAAATATATTATTTTAGAAATAAAACACAAAAAGCCACTCAGCTTGTTGGTAAACACCATCCCTTCTACAAGGGAGACCTAAGTTCTAATCTCGTAACCTTCATTAGCTGCCAATTCTTATCCAAGCCAAGGGTACTATTTGAAACCCTCACTTTCTTTCTGGGTCAGCCATCTCCCAACTTCTTTTTCGGTCAGACCTTGCTTTCCGAGTCAGACGATAAGATTTTGTCTATCAAACACCTTTCGTCTGACCGAGTCAGCCAAAAATGTCTGACCTGACTCGGTTAGATGCATATCAAACAGGGCCTTAGTGAACAGATCCACCACATTATTGGCAGTGGGAACCTGTGCTAGCCGGATGAGCGAACGCTCATAACAATCTCTGATAAAGTGAATTTTGATGTCAATGTGCTTGGTTACCAATTGTAAGTCCCTAATCTGCTTGTGTATCAATCAGATCCATTTGATGTTGCGGAATCCCAATCAAACGGATGATGTCAGATCAAATAGAAGAGAAGGAGAAGAAGAAGAAGACGAATCTATGATGTATTCAATGAATTGATTGAAGCTCCATACACATAGTTCACACACACTCTTCTCTCTAGTTTCTCTCACACCTTAGAATACACACACTTAAGCTCCTTGGATATGACATTACATGCACTCCTCACCCTATATATATATGGACCTAAGGCCAAGCCCAAAATACAAATAATCCAATGCTCGGTACAAACTACAATTAATCCTATACTATTTTGGCCCAAATACTAAAAACAATAAATGCTTAGAAAAGCAAAGTATAAACCATATTTTTGACCCAACAAAATAAAGATCGATCGATTTTGAGCTGACGCAACCTAAACGAGAGTTGAAGATCTTTACAATAGAAGTACAATGGTAAAAAGACAGATGAAAACGGACATCGGATGAAGGAGTTATGGATTTTTAACGGAATTATCCTGTCCGGCCTATTTAAAATATAATATTAAAAATTAAAGTCAAATTTAGCTTACGAAGTCTAAATGAAAGTCGTAGAGTATATTCTCACCTACGCGTGGATATAAAGAACGTCAAAAACAAAGCTCCTATGCGAAAGTTACACATTTTTGAAGTTTTTGGCACACATTACGGAGCTTATCCGAAGGAGTACGCCCATCGTACGAGATGCATGGACTCGGACCGGCCACGTCGCCCCCTACCGCTCTACTGCCGTCCCATCCAAAGACCGGAGACCGTGACATCATCGCTGATGTACGCCCCGCGTACTTCGGTGTATGCCCAGCGTACGAGGGCAGCTTCCTCTCCTATAAATAGCATGTGAGACCTCCGGCTTTCCTTGCCCATTTCCTCTTTCTCTCTCACTTTTACTCCATGTTTAGCATGCCGAGACGATCCCGACTTCCCGGTTTCATACCTCAGTCCCGACGAAGGTCTGAAGCTCCGAGATTCCCAAGAATCACACCACTTTCCGGTCGAAGTGCCGCCCGAGAAAAATCTCGTTTTCTTCGAATCATCACACTTTCCAGGTGATTTCATACCCCTACATTTTCATGTATTTTCATGTTTTAGGGGGAATACAAGTGCAATACGAGAAAAACTTATCGTTTTATACGGATTCAAATACATCATCTACATTTTTATACAAGCCGAATAACATTGATATCGACGTTATACTTTACATGCAAACTTAATATTACATCGAGTTTTTATCACCAAATGGAACACACTTTCGGGAAAAAATATAATGGGTATAGTTTACGGGTTATTTATTACATCTTTACGTAAACATCTCGAAAATGAAATACTTTCATCTACATGAACTAAAGACTTCTTCTCTTTCGTAAACCTATTAATACTAAGTATTGTGAGACATTCAACTTCCATATACTCTCAAGTACGCATTTCAAGTCCTGTATTATAAACCATAATCCCTTGGAGGGAGAGCGTGATACTTGTGTTTAGATCTATACGGGATTGACAATCCGGCACCTAAACTATTAGCTACAGTTAGACCGGCAGGTCTGGGGTGACAAACGTCATAACACTGCAACGCCTGAAGAATGTTGTTACAGGCAGTCTGGGTCAATAGCATGGTTATAAACTCACACGGAAGTATTAAAATAAGTTTGATTTATGAGACTCTTGAATGCATTCAGTAACTACATTATTTGAGTATAAATACACTTTCACCATTTTGAGCACAAAAGATATCATTGCACTCCAGCCTTTGGAACTTTTTCTAACTATTTGTAGAAAATATTGGATTTTCTGGAAAACACGTTCAGTTATTTTTGCTAAAAGACATACAAATTTCAGTACAAAAATGCTTATGAACTCACCAACTTAATTGTTGACACTTTTTCAAAACTACTTGTAATTCTCAGGGAATCAGTAATACAGGTAACCATCGGCTTTTGGAGAAGGAACGCTAAGGCGTCTATTATCAAAACATTTTAAATCATCATATTTTTAATATTCTTTTGAAACATGTATTACACGTAAGAATTTAAGCTTTTATTATATTTATGATGGTTGTGTTTACTTTCTTTACAATATTCAACTGTTATAATACTACGTGAAGTCATCCACCTCCGAATGTTTCCGCTATTCTACTTTGGAGGTGTGACACCCGAGGTGAGTCTTCTCACTATACATTACCTGGAGTGGTATCTATGTGTAGACGGAGGGTCTTATGTGTTATGTATATATTTGAGATTTTGTGCATTGTGATATATGTATGCTATGTGAGATATAGACCGGACCAGAGGGTCCAACGACTTATGAGGCCAGAGGGTCCTCGATCAGACCAGACCGGAGGGTCCAACGATTTAGACCGAACTGGAGGGTCCAACGACTTAGACCGGACCGGAGGGTCCTACGAGCTACGGGACTGGAGTGTCCCGCTGAGACACATTGACCAAAGGGTCATACCAAGTTATAGCCTCGAGTGGTTTATGTGTTGTATGTGGTATTTTGGGGAACTCAATAAGCATTTATGCTTACCGTGTTTTGTAATATGTGTTTTCAGGTACTAGCGAGGATCGCGGGAAGGCGTCGACATGATTTGTACAGACTGACAGAGGAATTTGTATTTGAGATTCTGGGAGATGTTTTACCGTGATAACATTTGATACACTTGAGTTTTGAGATGATTTATATGAGATATGTTATGTTTGAAAAATGAAAATTTGTTTTAAGTTTTCACGTCGTTACAACGATATTAGTTTTAGTGATTAGATAGCTTTTAGAAACTTGTAATAGATAAATTGTAATTGACATTTTGATGATTAAATAAAGGTGTTTTATTTATAAGTAATGTTACTATCATATGTCAATTATTTACTATTGTTTCACTTTGCATGTTTTGACTTCCTAAATAATAATGTTATTTAAACCATCCACAATCGATCATACGTTGGAAGTAAGTGTGAAAGAAGACTGTCATGAATTGGCTTTTAGATTGTCTAAGTGTTTAGACATAGCAAACGTTTGCAGCAACATTCATGAGTGCTTATGAAATATGAGTTGAGTATTAGATTAAACCCGCACTCACATGAATCACTTCATGGAATTTAATCACGAGTGATTGTGAGATGATAATATCATATAGTCTTTAAACCTAGATATATGAGTTGTTGTTTATGAGTCAGTTGTGCATTGATAATGCGTAAACGCATCAGTAACTTGATGTTATAAAACACATTGTTGTATACGATTTTATGAGTAAATAGTACAGGCGTATAAGTCGAAGTTTATCTGTTCCTTTTATCCTACGAAAGGAAAAGCGATATCTTGGGCCACTCTATGATTCGGTTTAACTTATGTGTGGGGTCCGTTCAGGACTAAGTTGATGTGTTCAATTAAGTTCTATGTCAGACAAATCAGAGATCGAGAAACAAACTGCTGGACAATAAGTATGGCTATGTTTCATGTAATTGTCCACACGATATCTTGAGAATGGAGGGCTATACGATCCCTTATCTAAAGAACGTGTCAGAGTTCGACAGCGGCTTTTGAGAGCTACGATTGCTAATCGGATTTTGAAGTCGTACTTGCAATTATAGTTATTAGACTTATCCAAGTGGGAGACTGTTGGATTAGGTGTCTAAGCCATAACTATATTTGGTATGTACTTGACCTGGTTGTAGCATGGTCCTTTTGGGTTGCCTTCACCAAAGCAACTTGACTGGATGAATAATAGAGAAAGAGGTTATTATGGTTTATTAATATATTAAATGAATAATATATTAAAAGAGAAATCATATTATTTAATTAACAATGGTCAAGAATTAATTTAGAATTAATTTTGTGGTCAAAAGAGGTTAATTGAATTAAGGGGACTGAACTTGTAATTATAAGATAACTGCATAATGGGCTGAGGAACCCTTTGGAAGGGGTTGGACAAAATCTTATGGGAGCCCTTAAGGATTTCGTCCAAGGGTTAAGCTTCTAGAAGGATCATGTAGACTGCTTAAGGCCTAAGCCATCTGATTAGGGTTTTGATTGAAACCCTAGCAGCTCACCTATATAAGGAACCCCCTGGCTTCACAATTTCGGCTACCACAACCCTAGAAGGATTCAAGAGCCAAAAATTACCTCTCCCCTCTCTCTCTAAGATTCTCTAATTGTTTTGGTGTTTGTGATTCATTAGAGGCATCACATTTGAGGTGCTAGGTTCTCGAAAGCACAAGATCATCAAGCTACAATCAAAGGTAATATATTAACTCTTCATTAGATGTAGATTTTGATTTTTGTTGTATGCTAGATTAGGGTTTGAGAGCTTTGGATGATTATTGCATGTACAAATAGAAAAACCTAGATCCAAAGCTTTAGGGTTTTACATATGCACCATAGGATTGATGTTTTGCTCATAACTCAACACATACCACATAACACATAATGGGTCGACCTTGGTGCCTTCGACCCATTGGTATAGTGAAGAGACTCACCTTACACTGCTGAAGTCCCGCAGATAAAACTCTAGTTGTTGGATGACAGATTTCTGAACTGTCAATCATCAAGACGACACCCAATTAACCATTTGGGTTTCAATGTATAACCATAAATCCACACTTGGGGTAAAAGGACCATTTTACCCCTAACCTAGCTTGGTCCAAGACCAGGCCCAAACTCACACTTTGAAGGCCCAAAATCCAAATAATCAACCAAGACCCAACATATGGCCTAATTTTCCAATTAGGCCCAAACCCCTCACATGGGCCTTACCCTAAAGCCCATCTAAAAACCCTAGTCCATATACTTGTTCTTTGATGGCTCATCAGGAATCCAAACATTTAAGCCCAACAGAAAAGCCCAACTCAAAACCCAACACAATTAGGGTTTTCACATAAAATGACGAATAGGGTTAAGTAAGAACACTTAACCCATTAAGGAGTTAATCCATTAAGTCCATCACTCCACTAGGCCAAACATACAATGTAATCGCGCATAAGTCATAAGATTAATCCAATGGTCTAAAACGCGGGTCTCGACAAGTCCAAACTAAAATCTCCAAGATTAGGGTTTTCTAAACCTAATTAGGGTTTCCAACCCAAACACATGACAATTAGGTCCAAAGATTAAGATTTACGCTGATTAGGGTTTCACCAAGTCGGTCACCACCCACTGCCACCTCGGGCAGTGGTGGTCAATGGCGGCTCATACCACCTCGTGGCGGTGGTGGTGGTTTTGATTATAGACCAAAACACATCAAAAGAATCTCAAATAATAGTCCAATCACACGTAAGAGCACACAACCACCCAAGGTGGAGACTGGTGGCGGCATAATGGCAGCGTAAGGTGGCAGCCACCACCTCATGGTGGTGGTGACATATTTCCTTGATTATTCCGGTAACAAAAACACAATTATACAACATAATATCCAAAAGAATCATACAAAATATAACACACACACTCAGCCACCCTTGTGGCGGCAGGCGGTGGTCGGAGGTGATAGCCACCATGGTTGGCCGCCATGGTGGTTCCCTTACAGCTTCCAGCCAATAGAAAACACACACATACATAATTGGCAACATCAGCACCCGACTACATATGCTAAAACGGACGTAACCACCCACCTGGCGGCGCGCAACGGTCGGAGAACAGTACTGATACGGAGCAGCCACATGACAGCGACGACCGCGAAACACGACGGGAATACGAAGGGGTGGAGAGGAGATTGTGTCGATGGCGGAGAGGGTCATTGCAGTTCAACCGGTCTCTCCATATTCACAGCGTCGTGCTCGGCTCTTAACCCACATCTTTGTTGGTCAATAAGAGTAGCGACGGCGGCGTTCGGCGGACCTAGCAATACTGGTGACGTGATTGAAGGTGAAACAGAGGAAGAAAGAGGAAGGGCGTTCGAGGAGGACAACAACATTGCATAGACGCCGGTCTTCAACAAAAATCGGTTTCTTCGGCAGCCACCGCGGTGGCCTCAACCTGGCGGTTTGCGACCTCAACTTCGCCGCTGACCGGAGCAACGATGGTTCAAGATATAACAAGGAGGCGGCGGCGAGCTCGACTGCGGAGATGATTGCTGGAGAAAAGGTGGCGGCTACCAACATTTTTAGGGTTAGGGTTATGAGGGCAAGGGTGACGGGTTATATGCCCGCTCATATGAAATCTTTGCTCAAAAATACACTTTCAACCCCTCCATGTCAATTCTTTTCAACTTAAGTACATATTTTATCATTCAGCCCTCAACAATCCAAAATCCTTTCAATTTAAGTCCAATATTTTACCAAACACCCCCTGACTTCTGAAAATATTTACAAAATAAATCCTGGAATTACACTTTAACCAAATTATATCATTTGGCTCCCGAAACCAACATCCCGCTAAATATTATGGATTTTAGTGCTACTATAAAATAATATAAAATATAAATTTAGATCTTGGGGTTCAGGGTTTATTATTTAATTACTCAATTTCAAACAGAATGTTACAGTTCATCTTATAAGTTGGTCCATGCATGAAGTTATGAGATTTTTTGTCCCATTTTTTACCTATACTTGGATTAATGGTATTTCATACATGCAAATTGATAAAGATGAAAACTTTATTCATTAAGACCATATTTTGATGAGTTCATGAGGTTTAGAGCTTAAGTCTTAAAGGATTAAGACTGGGTTAAAGATATTCGATATGTGAATTTCACGTAGTGAATCTAGTTTATGTAGCGTTGCGACTTTCAAGAAGATCGCGACTACTTTGTCACCTATCAGTTAGCACTGTAGCCATGTATTGGTCACGACGAGATGTCGTGCACAATTAACCTTTTGACCAATTTAGACTTGTAAACAACTGTGCCTAGATTAGGCCTTGGAGGGGCAAAATGGTCTTTTGCTCCTAGAGTAGCTTTTATTAGATCTAGACTTGTTAAGGAAGTGTGAATTATATGCTTACCTTAATTATTAAATTAGGATCAATTATTATGTAGTTTTAGGGAAGACTTAATACATCTAGCTTGAGTTGTTGATTTTCATATTGTCTTCCAATCATGTGAGTTCTCATGAACTTACTTAATCAGGTGAGTTCTCATGAACTTACTTATTATATGGAGTCTTTGATTTATGTATGAAAACTAAAGAAAATCCTCTAGGAGGGAATCTAGTTGAATTAAAATGATGTAAGACCATGATAAATCTCTCGAAGGGAAATTGTCAATATTAGGTCAACTAAAGACAAGCCTCTCAGACGGAATCTAGTTGACTGGGGCTATTTATGCTAGTACATGTTTTGTTATTGAATGTTATGATGTGAAATACCTATGATCTACATAATGAATAAGTATTATGCTTTCTCACTAAAAGCCTTAAACTTACAAATACTACTTTATCTTTTTAGTTGTAGGTCCTTCGGGTTCGAAGGGCAAGGTGCTAACTTGATTGAGATACCTGAACATTCTCAATGTTCGAAGGGCAAGGTGCTGATTTGATTGAGATACCTGAACATTCTCAGGGGAATGATATCCCCTTTATGTTTATCTTTTATGACTTTCTTTTCAAAACAAGAATTTAGCTTCCACATTTGACAATGACTTCATTGAAACTATGTTTGATGTTGTATTGATGAGACATCTTTTTAGTAATGTCATACTTTAATTTAAGAAAAAAATTATGGTTTATTTTTGGGATGTTATGTGTATGTGAGTTAAATGTAGAACTAAACACAAGATTTCATATAAACTAAGTGTTCAAAAGTAATCTAGCATCCTAAAGTTTCAAACAGGATCCTAATGTTGGAATTAAAGTGATGTAGCCACACATAACGACTAAATCACCAGTTCAGTCGAGATTAAACTAACAAAACATAATAGATATGACTTACAACAAATTAAAAAGATAAATTTCTTAAGCTTCAATATCGCTTCTTACAGAGAAAATACAACCCTATAATGTTAAAAAAATATTAATTAATTTTAAAATTATGAGCTAATGCTTAGATGCTAAAAATACTTTCTAGATAACCATGTGCATTGCCATGTGTCGTTTTTGCGTTGTCATGCAACCTAGTAGATTGATATTTATCTATTCTACATGAGCACAATGAACAACTTGCATCTTTTCCCAGTCCTTTGTTATTCTTTAAAGCCTTTTATTTGTTATTTCTCCCCCTTTAATGAGTTAATCATCCATATGTTTTTATCTATTTTCCCTCGAATGTCGTAAACTCGAAGCTTCCAATCCTGACTCCTTACATCGTAAAATCCCACAAATGAAATCATAAAACTCGAAGTAAAACACACCACAAATATATGCTTACATTTCAAAGATATTGTGTAATGATTGATTCTTTTACGATTATATACGTGAAATATTGGTAAATAATATATAAAATGTGATAAAAAAATTAAAAATATTCATAAAATGCAACCTGAAAACTTCTAGTTGGGGTCATCTTCACTCATCAACACATGCTTTTTTTTAGGGGTTTCTTCAACTATCATCCTTAATCGAAGAAATGATACAAAAAACGCAAGTCAAAGGGAAGCTCCAACTTCCCCTTGTGTGTACTCATTAGTACCACTTGCACGAAATGAACACCCAATACTTGCTCATTGTTATGATGTTATTTTTGTGTATTTGACGACAACTCATGCACCAATAACATTTTTTTATGAATTCAAAATTAAAAAAAAAAAAAAGGAAATTTTGACATAAAAGTCCTTAAGTATGTCAGGTCTTGTTGGTTTTGTTCCTGTGACGATTTATTGTTCGTTAATGTCCAAAATTTGCCAAGTTTTTCACTTTTGTCCTTTTTACAAATCTTTGATGTTTTTACCTTAAATATGTTTTTCAAATTTGCAAAAAAAACTCTCAAGTTTATAAATCTTATATATTTTTATCCTAAGTATGTTTTCCAAATTTTACATTAAAGTCCTTAAGTTTGTTAAACTTTGTCAGTTTTGTCCCTAGACACCTACTATTATAGGTAGCAAGGGCAAAAATGAAAAAAAAAACTTGGAATATTTTGGATATTAAACGAACAAAAAATCGTCATAGGGACAAAACAACAAAATCTGACAAACTTAAGGACTTTTAAGTCAAAAGCCAAAAAAAAAAACTAAACTAGACCATTGTAAAGCAAATTAAAAACAAAAACGCACATGTTACGCAAATTTATACCCATTACGAAACCATCCAATTTTACCTATTTATTTAAGGCATAATTGAAAGCTTTGCAACATAATGTGAAATTTAAGCTTGCCTTGCCAAATTGAAGTTTTGCATTATCATATTTAAACTAAAGAGATTAGCAATGCAATAATAATAATAATAATAATAATAATAATAATAATAATAATAATAATAGAGTTTCCAAATTTACCTGAAAATTTCAAGACAATGTGAAATTGGTAGTTTTACAATGCCAAATTTAAACCTACTTACACAATGTAAAGGTTAGAGTTTAGCATAGTAAATTTCAACCAAAAATTTGAAATTGGAAGTTTTGCATTGCTAAAATGAGAGTTTGACGGTGCCAAATTTATGTATATTTTCAATAAAAGTATCTTTAACGGCCACGAACAAAGTTCAATGATACGAAACGAACAACATTTACATCAAACTTACATAAAAATCTTAATCATTTCATAAAACCTCTAGTATGAAATTTCTAATTTGGATTGCAAATGCAATGCAAATTTTTAAAATACACATTTCACAAATAAATCAACAAATTTATTGTATATAGAAAAGACTAGGAGATAGTTTTTGGAGAGTTAGTTGAATGTTAGGAAACTTGAAGAGACCAAAGTTTGCAACTTAGGGCATTTACTGTGTATTGAATTTTACAAAGTTGAATGGATTGTCATATTATTTTTTTTACATTCCATACAACTTTATCAATTTTTTTTACAATGCATTGTCCTCTACAAAGTTCAATACAAAATTCTAAAAGCTAATTTATAGTATATATATATATATATATATATATATATATATATATATATATATATATATATATTACAAACTTTCATTTTACCATTGAAGAGTTTAATGGTTATTGAACTCTAAATTTATTGAATGTCTATGTGGCATATCATTATGATAGATTTTAATCCATTAAATGGCAAATAGGTTTGCTACCTCATTAAACCCTCTTATTGAATTGAACTCAAGGCATCCACTATGTATTGAATTATATAGAGTTTAATGGAGTGCTACATCATCATTCACTATTCCATACAATTCTAATCATTTTTATCACACAATGCATTAAACTCTACAAGTTCAATGGAATATATGAAAAAAAAATATTTATTTAAAGATTTTAAAACCTTCATTTTTCCGTTGAAGAGTTCAATGGTGATTGAACTTCAAATCCATTGAATGCCAAGGTGGCATTTCACAATGGTGGAGTTGTATCTATTGAATGACAAATAGGGATGACACCTCATTCAACTTTTACATTAAACTCCCCATTGTGGATTCTCTCATAATTGTAGATGCTCTTAAGGTTAAAAAATCTTTAATTTGAAATACATTTCTTGTAAAAATTTAGAAAAAGTTTATAGTGGACATTTTTTTTGTTCTTTTCATGTTCACATTTCATAGTGGTTCCACTGTGAAATATACAACCATTTTGAAAAAAAAGTTTGAAAAATGAACATTTTGTTAAAAGTCACACTCCATTATTTTTGTCATTTTTTTAAACATAAATATACGTAAAATGTTCATAAATCTTGAAAATACAAAATTTAAACTAAAACATGTTCTATTACATACAATTTATCCTTCAACCAAATCGATATACAAAAAATATGTCATCATTTGTAAATTAAAACATATGCAATTATAAACTATCAAACATCTAAATTTAAAATCTGACAATTGAAAATTTTGCTATATTGATACATTCACATGGTTATGAAACTTAATGTACAAACATAAATTCATTCATTAAAATACACGGATGTCACGTTTTTTTAATTGAGGTTCAAAAATGCCATGACAGGATCATACACAACTTTTTT
The DNA here is from genome assembly GCF_052849685.1 of Lactuca virosa. Taxonomy (NCBI): domain Eukaryota; kingdom Viridiplantae; phylum Streptophyta; class Magnoliopsida; order Asterales; family Asteraceae; genus Lactuca; species Lactuca virosa. The sequence goes on along the minus strand of NC_136434.1, from coordinate 176,878,869 downwards.
CGCATTCACAGCAAAAACAAAATCAGCATGTGCATAGTCCTCCTGGTATTGTACAACAAGCTTATCCGGATCATGATCCTTAACGCTTTTGAGCAGTGTGTTGACGTCTTGCACATCAGCCAACTCATCTGCCCCTCCATAACCGAGGTACATTGGGAAATCTTTCGGGATGCTTTCCATGTCATAAACCGGAGGCGTGGATTGTCCGTAGTGCTTCTCATTATCATTAACATTTCCGTAATCATACATTGTTATAGTTCCTGTTCGGATCACTACACGGATTTTCAATAAGAGTTATAAATAAACGAGTCTTAAATAGTATTTAAGTGTATGATACAACTATTTTATGACTATTAAACTGAAGTTAGAGATCAAAATTTGGGTTAGTTATATAGTAATACCAAAGGGCTTCTAGCCTAGCGGTATCTAGTGTTTTCTTCCCTCATTGAGATTGAGGGTTCAAGTCTCGTGAGAGACATAGGTGGGAGTTTAGGAGTAGATTAGATTTGTTGTTCCAAAAAAAAAAAGTTTTATAGTAATGCAAAATACTTTCATAATTTTATTGATCCACACAAATTAAAATATTTTTTTCTAACAATATCATGTAATAGCAAGCCCTATGTAGTTACATAATAAAGGTCCTAGGTTCAAAACCTAATATGTGTGTGGGTGGTGTAGAGTGTGACTTTTGAACAATAGAATATGACAAATGAAAATTTTGCTATTTTTTATTAATATTAAATGAAACCTGATGATAGGACATGTGTATATTAGTGTATGTGTGAGCACATATATGTAAGATGATTTACCTAAGATGGTAATAAAACTAATAAGTTAATTAATACTCATTAAATGGTTGAGATAATATGTTGTATGAATTTGTAAAATCACATAAAAATGCTATAATATTCCTTTTGCATTTAGCCTTAAACTTTAAACAAAATGAGTCTGCGACCGACCGATGTGCCACTATCAATATTCGCACCTATTTGTATCCATGAGTGTAGGTCGTTCGTGAATGGTTTGGACATTTAAATTAAGTACTATGAATAAAATGGGGTTGACCCCATCAGTATTATATTTTCTTTCTTATCATAAATATTAATATATTAAGTATAACTATATATAAAACCATATTTAGCAGATAAAATGTTTTACTTTGAGCAAGATGGATCATGTTCTTAGCTGCGGTCGACTGAGGTTCGTGTTCAAGAAACTTATCCGTCATAGAAGAGTTCACACAACAGTTTTGCCCTACATCACCACAAACACAAATTGTTGTCAATTTGTTTTTTACACAAAATATTTTTAATCAAGCTACAAAAATACCAGTAAATGATGTCATCAAATCGCTGCAATCGTTGCCAGGCATTTTGCATATAACACTAAGAAGATCAACAACAGCTTTCCTGTAGAATTGGGCAAGCAAGATACCATTTTGTTTATTTCAATTCAAGAAAGTATGTTTATTGCGACAAAATGACACCCGTTAGGAAATGATTAAAACTATGAAATTGAGAACGATGAATACCCTCTTGGAGCAAATTCATGGAGACCCAACCAATATAAGGCCTGTCATAAAAGAATACAACATTATTCGGGGACACTGTTTTATAACAATGAAACATTTTTTTATTGACATAAAATCTTAATAATAAAAACTAGCAAGAAACTAAAAATTATATTAGTAAAGAAGAAAGAGCTAAAGTTGGATTTTGTAACCAACAACCATTGGTTATTTCAAACTTTCGTATTATGAAACAGAAGAGATTTACTTCGCCTAAGAAAGCATCTGCACCGGCTCTTGCGAGAGTTGAAGATATTTGGCCTAAATACGCGATAGGGCTAAGCAAAACAGCCGATCTTAACATGTCCAATGTTTGGTCTTTTGAAAAGGCAGAAAAAGCAATCAAAGTTCCCTGAGAAATGATAATTGGACACGTTAAAACACAAATTGTTAAGAATAAACGAGACAATAAATCCTATACATAAAAAAAACATAAAAGCACAATATTTAACATGTTTCAGTTAATATGAAATATATGTATAGATACTATTCTTTTTCGTGACCTTAAAAAACCAATACTACAATTGAAACCTTAGGTTTCAACCATATTATATATGCAAACTATAAAATATAATCTTAATTAACTAGAACAGAGTTGACCCAACTACATAGATTAACGTAGCTCCTTACTTCAGGGGAATCTGCCCACCACACCCTACTTCAAACACTTAGCCTATTTTAAACCAGTGGCGTAGCCATGATTTTGTTTTAGAGTAGGTCAAATAATATACAAAATATGAACGAGTGACAAAATTCTTCAAATGATAACAAAATGTAAATATATATGCATTTTTAACTAAATTGTTTATTTTAAGATGCACACAATGGTGTCTTACATCATTAAAATAATCTAAAATAGAGTCTAATCGACATATATATATATATATATATATATATATATATATATATATATATATATATATATATATATATATATATATATATAAAAGGAATTGGGGTTGTGATATGGCCTATTCCATTCAAAATTTGAAATTAGTAGGACAGAATACATTATTGTCTATGTCTTTGTTTGGTGGGCCAAGACCCACTCTTGCCCTATATTGGCTACGTCCCTGTTTTAAACACTTATTCTTTACTTTTGCCGGGTCGGGTCGATATCTATTTGGATCGTGTAGTCTTGAATCACATTTAAATAAATATACTAACGGATGACTCGTAGCAAAATTAATTTGAAAAATATAAATTAGCTACACTATTTGGTGCGATATTATTACCAAGGAATGACCAACATAATGCATGTTTTGGCCTGTTTGATCATGCACAAATTGGATCGAAGCAGGGAGATCAAAAGCTACTAATTCGTCCCACGACCATTCCCAATAAGCCTGAAAATTAATACACAGTTTTTTTTAAAAGTCCATAAATAATCACAAAACTGATTTACAAAGCAGAAAACGTGTCATGATCATAAAGGAAACATATATACTGGATCACTAGGATTAAGTGATGTATGGCCACGACTATAATTGGTTCCGCGAGTGTTCGCAATCCACACATCAAAACCGTTATCTGCCAAAATGAATCCAAGAGATTCATCAGGAGAGTTTAAAACCCATGTCCCACCATCCTGTCGTATACCAAAACAAAAACTACTCAATTCACTGAAGTATTTAATGTTTTCGTTAAAGATGTCATTAATGTATTCACGTATAGGTTGCAAAATTACCATAAGAACCCCGTGTTGTAATAAAACCGGGGGCTTGTCTGACTTTTTACCTCCCTGTCCAGTAGGAATCCGTTGCATGCTAAGTATATAACCATCTTTTGTTGTCACCTAAAAAAACAAAAGAACATTATACAATTTCAACCGAAGTATGTAAACAGGAACCGATTTCAGTGCATTTATTAGTAATAGGCCCAATGAGTAAAACGAAAAATATAGCTAAATGAATAAAAGAATAGTTCAAACAAGTCATGTTTTTTTTTTGAACTGTAGTAGTATATATTCAAGGGTTACAACTTTCTAAATTGTTTTAATTACTTAAACTAATCGTTTCTGTAATTATATTTAATACATTAGTTATTCCCGATAACGGATGGACAAAATAAGTGTTAACGAGTCAAAACCAAATTTGTGACCAATATATACCAGATAACTTATCTTTAGATTTTATCACCTCATATATAAACCGAGTAAACACATACCTTGTGTTCTTCGCATGTGTAGCCTTGCGTCTCAATCAATAAGCTACATATGCCAACTTGATTAATCGGTGAAGAGGATAACTCATCTAGACTACTGATCGAATTTACATTACGTGTAGTTTCAGAGATCAAGGTTAAATACAGAAAAACGATAAGTTTAATGGTAATTGTATAGGCCATATTTGTCTCCTTGAAGCCCCATTGAGTGTCCTTTTTATATAGGAAAAAAAAAACATTGGCACTACCGCACTAGGACAAAACAAATCATAGTTTAAAACGAGGGTCCATGGTTCTTGGACCATTTGATTAACATTACCCCTGTGTCTGGACCAAGATTTCGTTGCAACCACGGTTTGTATTGAATGACTAATTAGACCTCTACTATGGCCATCTTGAAGGTCTAGAACACTAGAACAAAGTGTTCATACGACACTGGACATGGTAGAATAGATAAGTGAGTTAGAGAAATGGTCAAAATGAATAATATTTTGCGGGTTGAAATATTAATCAAAAACATGCGTTGTGTCTCGTATTAAGTGACTAGGCTTCTAATATGGTGGTCATCTCGAAATTTACAGCAAAGTGGTCATAAATAAGACACTAGATGTGGCAAAATCGATTAACCAGATAATTAACTAAGTTAAAACCTGTACATCTTTTTATTTTATGTGTAATTAACTAGTCAAAACGTGAACATCCTTTAACAAAAGTCAACCTATCATTAATCATGTGTAATTAACTTTTTCGGAAAACAATACATTTTCACCTAATAAAAATAATTTAATAATTAGACAATGTGTCTAAATGGTAAAATGAGATATCTTTTTAGTCGATCCCTATTTTATTGGTGTTTAGTCAGTCAAATATAAGGATAAGTTTGGTGGTTTAATTGGTCAAAATGGTGTTGTTGTGCTTTTAGTATCTTGAAAAATGTTTTTCTTGTTCTCACTGCCTTCTTTTTCATTGGCAGGTTTTTGTTTTTTGCTTTCTTTAATATAATCCCTGTTTCAAAAAAAAAAACAAAACAAAACAAAATATATATATCTTTTTAAAAAAATTATTTGTTTGAAAATCTTTTTGTAAATTTCAAAATAATTAGTGTTGTATTTGATTAAGTAATTTAATTTCTTTATTATTGTGATTTAAATTGGGTGCACATAGAAATATCTTTTGAACAATTTTCGATTCTTTTGACAAATCTAACTTGTTTCCTTTAACTAATTATTTGATTAAGCCATTTGACTTTGAGCAATTAAACTTTTGATTAACTACTTTGTAAGTAAATATATCAAAATTTATACCATACATTTTTTGTAGGCCGGTCGTTTTAAGTAATTTATTTTTGTTAAATGTAACTTGAGCATTTGGGGCAATCTTGTGGAACATTTAGGTTTAATTGAGCACTTGGAGTGGAATTGAGCATCTAACAAAGGGAATAGGTTATCTATGAAAGGAACATACCATCTGAGAAAGAAACGGAGTACCTGAGAAGGGAATGAAGCATCTTCTGATGATCCACGATGAAGATGTGCCACTTTGGAAGCTAGATGTGCCACTATGGAGAGGGTGCACCACTTTGGAAACTAGATATGACATCTAGAAGGAGGGTGCACCATTTTTAAAGTTGGTCTACCAGCTTGGAAGCTTGATGCGCCACTCATGAAGAGGATGTGCCACTTACGCATAAGATGTGTCATCCTTATGCATGATGGGTCATCTTGGTACAAAGGTGCGCCATATGTGTTCTTGGTGAGCCATGGTATCCCTTGATGAGCCAGTTATGCTATGATGCTCACTATGATGTTCAAGATTGTCCAAGGATGATCAGATGTTGAATATGCTCAATGATTATTGCATGATGCATCACCATGATGGTTGATAAGCCATGGTGATCTTGATGTGTCACTCTTGCATCATAGTGAGCCACTATGGATCATGATGCTCCATCATGTGTGATGTTGTTGATGCTCATGTGATGTATCTCAAGGATGAAGGTTCCAACATCTACTACATGGCGGATTGTGATTGGTTGACACCTATCATGAGCCTATATATTAATTGGCTTGGCCCATTAGGGTTGTAGGTCTGATCCCTAATCTATAAATAGGGATGTATGGTAGTCATTTGTTTGTGTCTTGAATTCTAGTGAGTTGGCGAATCTTTGTTGAATTGTACTTGTAAATTCTTTTTGAGAGCTCATAAATAAAGAATACTCCCATCCTGCTTGTCGACGTAGGTCACCTTAACCAAACCACATAAATATTGTGTCTTGTGTGATTTTGGTCCAGTGTTTTTTCCACATTACTTCCTAACAATTTTCCAGTCTTAATTTATGTGCAATATATTTTTTATGGTATGTTAAAAGGTCATAACTAGCCCAATGTAACGACTCCTATTATCTAGAAAGCAATATATTTTTCTAGAATGCGCTGGAAAGAATATAGTGGAAGAAAATGAAAGATTCCAGAACATATGGGAAGACCATGGAATATTCGAAAATGTCATGGAAGACCCTAGAAGGTTATGAAACATCATAGAAAACATTGGAACATCCTATACTTCTCTAAAAATGGTAAAATGTTCTAGAAACATACAGAAGCTTCTTGTAACACCGTAAATTTTCAAACAAAATTTTCATTTTCAAAAAATCACATAATTCTCAATATCACAAATTCATTTTCAAAAACTTCAAGTGTCAAAAACACAAATTCATAAATTGTTTGATAAAATCCAGGATCCTCAAAACATAAACTCCATCTCGTGTGTACAATCAAGTCGTTGCCTTCCCGCGATCCTGAGAAGTACCTGAAACACATATCACATAACACGGTAAGCACAAAGCTTAGTGAGTTCCCCAAAACACCACACACATCTCATTAGCCTCTCATGGCTATATCTCGATAAAGACCATCCTGTCAATGTGTCTCAGTGGAGACCCTCTAGTCCCACAACTCGGGTTGAACCCTCCGGTCCTAACTCAATAAAGTTCGGGATAATACACAACATAAATCACAAAGACATAATGCATGATATCACATAACTCAAGATAAGCATAGAAGACCCTCTGGTCACACAATGTTACCACTCAGGTAAGTATAGTGAGAAGACTCACCTCGTAAGTAAGCAAGTAAGCCTCGTACCCCTCGAACAGTCTAATCCCCGCCTACATACCATAATTATCTCTAATTAACACTTATAACCACAACTCTAAATAAATTAAGCTAACCCCTCACTCTAACTCTTGGAATGGGTAAAAGGCCATTCTACCATTCCATGGTCTCCATAATCCATGTCTTGACCAACCCTAAAGTTAACAGAAGTCAACACTCGAGTCAACAGTCCATGTTGACCCAACTCGTCGAGTGCATTTATGCGACTCGTCGAGTTCCCTTGTTTCCTCATAAATGTCGTGAAAATCCAACTTAACTCATCGAGTTGTCTCCTCAACTCGCTGAGTTACAGCGCGTCCAGACTCATCGGGGAAAACTCTAACCGACTCGTCGAGTCGGCTCACCAACTCGTCAAGTCCCTTCAGTGCATTTTCTTATTCAAACGATTTTAGGCAGAAATAAGGTCTCATACTCTGGATCTAGCCTTCTAAGACTGAATCATCACGTAAATCTGCAAGCTTTACGTTCATGCATGGCATCTAGGGCTCAAAATGCCAAAACAAGCTCCATAAAGGTTTCATGCATGGAAACTTGCCCAAAGCTTGATAAAGCTTGGATCTTTGGGCTCATGGGACCTTATTTTGTCCAGATCTGGAGTCTCAACCCCATGGCAAGCTCCAGCAACTCAAGAACCACAAGATAAGGGGGAAAAGCCCTAAAACTCCCTAGAAAGAGATCTATCAAAGACATGATCAAAGTGGTAGCTTTTTACCTCCAAATTGAAGCTAGCACAGAGAAACACTTGATACACAAGCCTCTTCTCGTTCCAAGGCTTGATGCTCTTCACTCCTCTTCCAAATGTGCACTAAAACACCCAAAGTTAGCTTCTCTCTCTCTCTCTCTCATAATGGATACACACGATTAGGGTTTCTAATAGAGGGTTGGGATGATAAGGGAGGCGGAAATGAGGGCTTAAGTTCCTTTAAATAGGACACAAACCCTGAAAATTAAGGTTTTCTCACTCAGAACCTACTCATCGAGTTTGGGTCCTCCAACTCGTCAAGTAGACTCTAGAAATCACGCGGCCATTAACTCCTCTACTCGGCGAGTTGGGGCATCCAACTCGTCGAGTTGCTCTTACAATATAAATGTAATTTAATTAAATATTATACCTGGGAGTCGGGATGTTACAATTATCCCCCATTAGAATCAGACTTCGTCCTCAAAGTCATCCTCTGGAAACAACTCTGTGTACTGCTCCCGCATCTCAGACTCCGGCTCCCAAGTCCACTCAGATCCCTTCTGATGTTGCCACTGAACCTGAACCAAAGGCACCTCTTTATTCCTCAAAACCTTCACCTTCCTATTCAAGATCGATACCGTCTTCTCAACGTAATTCAGGCGCTCATCAACCTGAATGTCCTCTAAGGGAACCACCGTTGTCTCATCTGCTACACACTTCCGTAGTTGGGACACATGGAAGGTGTTATGAATCTGACTCAACTACGCAGACATCTCCAACCGATAAGCTACCTTACCCACTCAAGCGATAACTCTAAAAGGACCGATGTATCTAGGGCCCAACTTACCCCGCTTCCTGAATCAGATCACCCCTTTCCATGGGGATACCTTCAGGAGGACAAAATCTCCGACCTGAAACTCCAGCTCTAAACGGCGCCGGTCGTCGTAACTCTTCTGACGACTTTGGACTGTCATTAACCCCTGTCTGACCTGTTGGATCTGCTATGTCATCTTGAGCATTATCTTAGTGCTCTCCATCACTCTCTGCCCTACCTCTCCCCAACAGATGGGAGTCTGACACCTCCTCCCATATAAGAGCTCAAAGGGAGGCATACCAATACTGGAATGATGGATGTTGTTGTATGAAAACTCAGCCAAGGGCAAGTAAGTCTCCCAACTTCCTCCGAAGTCCATAACATATGCACGTAGCATGTCCTCAAGCGTTTGTATCGTCCGCTCGATATGCCCGTCGGTGTGTGGGTGGTAAGCGGTGCTGAAAAGCAACCGGGTGCCTAACTCCTCATGAAATTTCTTCCAGAACCTGGAAGTAAAACGCACATTCCGATCTGACACTATCGATGTTGGCATCCCATGTTGTGCCACCACTTCTCGCACGTAGATCTCGGATAACTTCTCCGCAGAAGAGCTCTCACTGATAGCAAGAAAGTGAGCACTCTTCGTCAACCAGTCTACAATCACCCATATCGCGTCGACACCTCGCGCGGTCCTTGGTAATTTGGTGATAAAATCCATGGAAATCTGATCCCACTTCCACTGGGGAACCTCTAAAGGTTGCAATGGGCCATGTGGATATTGGTGCTCCGCCTTGACCTGGCGACAGGTCAAGCATCTCTCAACTACCCATGCCACATCCCTCTTCATACAGCTTTTTTAAGTCCAAATACATCTTGGTGGCTCCCGGATGGATTGAGAATCTCGACCTATGGGCCTCCTCCATCAAAATACGTCGAGTTCCACCCGTATATGGCACCCAGATCCACCCATGGTAGGTCATAAGCCCACAGCTATCAGTCTCAAAATCAGAAATCTACCCAATCACCCGCTCTCTCTTACGGTTCTCTGGTATCATGGCCACCACCTGGGCCTCTCGGATGGTATCTAAGACTAGAGTCATCACCGTCATCCTCATGCACATGTCTCGGATCGGAGCACTCACTGCTCGGCGACTCAGGGCGTCGGCTACCACATTAGCCTTGCCAGGGTGATACAAAATCTCACAGTCATAGTCTTTCACTACATCCAAACATCTCCTCTGTCTCATATTCAGGTTGGGCTGATCCATAAGGTACTTCTGGCTCTTATGGTCCGTATATATGGTGCACCGAACACCATACAGATAGTGGCGCCAAATCTTGAGGGCGAACACCACCGCCCCCAACTCCAAATCATGGGTGAGATACCTCGTCTCGTGAGGCTTCAACTGCCTCGATGCATATGCAATCACGTGTCCCTTCTGCATCAACACAACACCCATCCCTGATATAGATGTATCACAGTAAACTACGAAGTCCTCCACTCCCTCGGGAAGGACCAACACTGGAGCTTCGCACAATCTCTGGCGAAGAGTCTCGAACGAGGCCTGCTGCTTGGGCCCCCAAGCAAAAGTAACACCCTTCCTGGTCAGTCTGGTAAGGGGGACGACAATCTTGGAGAAATCCCTGATAAATCTCCGGTAGTAACCTGCCAGGCCAAGAAAACTCATGATCTCGGATGGGGACCTCGGTACCTCCCATCGCATAACTGCCTCGATCTTGGTCGGGACGACTAAAATCCCATTCTGGTTAACGAGATGCCCTAAGAATTTGACCTCTCGTAACCAGAAATCACACTTGGAGAATTTGGCATAAAGCCTCTCCGTCCTCAACACTCCAAGAATCTCTCAAAGATGCTCCTCGTGTTGCTCTCTAGATCTTGAGTATACCAAGATGTCGTCGATGAACACGATCACCAACCTGTCCAACATGGGCCTGCACACCTGGTTCATGAGATCCATGAACGTTGCCGATGTGTTGGTGAGCCCGAAAGGCATCACCACAAAATCGTAGTGCCCATAACGAGTCCTAAAGGTCGTATTCTGGATATCTTCCTCGCAAACTCTCATCTGATGATACCCAGATCTCAAATCAATCTTGGAAAACCAAGACGCCCCCTGCAACTGATCGAATAAATCGTCGATCCGGTAATGGATATCCGTTCTTGACTGTCAGCTTGTTCAACTCCCGGTAGTCGATGCACATACGGTGTGAACCATCCTTCTTCTTGACAAAAAGGATCGGCGCTACTCATGGTGAGCTACTCGGTCTGATAAATCCCTTCCCCAGCAGCTCCTGAAGCTGTGAGGATAACTCCTGCATCTCGAGCGGAGCAAGGCGATAAGGTGCCTTGATAATAGGCACCGCACCCGGAATCAAATCGATCAGGAACTCCACCTGCCTCTTGGGAGGCATACCCGGTAACTCCTCGGGAAAAACATCCGGGAACTCGCATACTATCGGAACCTCGGAGATAGAACTCGGCCTCTCAGTGGCAACCCTCGTATCCATCACATATGCTAAAAAGCCCATACATCCTTGCCGTACACTCTGTATTACCCTGGCAGCAGAACAGAAAGCTGACCCAGATCTGGTCCCCTCGCCATACACTGTAAGTACTCCCCCACTCAGGTCTCGTATGGTCACCATCTGACGCTCACAGTCAATCACAGCTCCAAACCGGCTCAACCAATCCATGCCCACTATGAAACAAACATTCCTATGGTGCACATACAACCCTAATGCTTTGGATCTAAGTTTTCTATAGTTATTCATGCAATAAAATTATCCAAAGCATGAAACTTATAACTAGCATACAACTTGATACTTGAAACATAAAAAACTAGTTAGAAAAATACCTCTTAGTTGTAGCATGTAGAATTTGGCCTTTCAAGAGCTTAGCACCTCAAGTGTGATGCCTCAAATTGTTCACAACACACCAAGAGCAAGAGGAGGACAAATGAGAGAGAGACTATTAACCAACAAAAACGGCTAGCATCTTCTTGGAATGCACAAGTCCAATTTTAGGATTTTAGGGGTTACACTTATAGTGTAGAATTCCAAGAGTTTCAACTTGTAAACCCTAATCCACTTCCTTCGGCCTTTAATCCAATAATCCATATGATAAGCCCTTTGGACTAAATCTTCATGGACTCCACAAAGATTTAGTCCACATAATCAACATGGATCATTAGCCCAAACTATAAGTATCACTGATTTACTTAATCAGTCCCTGTTAATTTAATTAGTCTGTTTTGGTCACTAAATTAATTCCAAATTAATTGTTGTTCAATACTATTTAAATAATATGATTTCTTAACTAATATATTATACTTATAAGATATTAATAAATCACAAATAACCTCTTTCTCAAATACCCATCCTATCAAATTGCTTTGGTGAATGCAACCCAAAATGGACCATGCTACTCTCGGGTCAAGTACATACCAATTATAGTTATGGGCTTAGACACCTAATCCAAAAATTCTCCCACTTGGATAAGTCTAATAACTATAATTTCAAGTACGACTCCAAAACCCAATAGCAATCATAGCTCTTAAAAGCCGCTGTCGAACTCTAACGCGTCCATTAGATAAGGGATCATATATTCCTCCATTCTAGATATCGTATGAACTGAGACATGAATTATAATCATTCTCTCTGTTCATGTGTTGTTTCCCGATTTCCGATTTATGACGACTGACTAATTGAACAAATCAAATCAGTCCAGGCTTGGCCAAGCGCTTAGGGTTGTCATCACTAAATCGTCGAGGGGCCCATAGATATCGCTTTTATCCCTCTTAGGGTAAAAGGAACGGATAAACTTCGACTCATATGCCTGCTCTATTTACTCATCAAATCACACACAACAATATGCTTTATAACACCAAGTTACTGGTGCGTTTACATATCAGCAATGTGCAACCGACTTGTAAATTGCAACTATATGTCTCCATTTCAAGAATATAAGATATTGTCATCTCACTAATCACTCGTGATAAAATCCATGAAGTGATTCAAATGAGCGTGGGTTTAATCCAATACTCAAATCTTGTTACAAGAGTACTCTTGAATACTGTAGCAAACTTGTGCTATGTCTAAACACTTTAGACAATCTACAGACAGATTCATGACAGTATTACCTCAATACCTACTTCCAAAGTATGATCAACTGTGGATAGTTTGAATAATCTTATTATTCGGGAAGTCAAAACATGCAAAGTGAAACACAAGAATAATCAAATTCAATATGGTCTCAAAAACTTTTGAATATAAATAAAACACCTTTTATTTAATCACCATATTGATTACACATTAATCATTGTATAATGTTTCGATTAATCAACTTAATACTTGAACTAAAACAATAGTTATCCCATGCTCCAAGCATGCACACTATGTTTTCCTATGGTCCTTTCTTTGTGAAATAAACACAAACTCATTTCACAATTCCAAATCTTTATCATAAGTGTAAGATTCTAAACTATCATGCAATGATTCATTTTGTAATTTCATGGTACCAAAGTCACAGAGACTTTGCCAATGATATTACAAAGTATTCCATTGGAGATTGTTAGAAGACAATTCCCCGGAATTGAAGTCTCACATTCAAAGTACATTCCTTTGAACATCCTTCTTGCATTACAGTTTCTAACCTACACATAGATTCTCAATATCCAACTCCCATTATGAAAACATTTCCATGTTTGCCATATGACAATGCATTATTAATAGAATTCTGTCTATTCATAATAATGTCAATATGGTCCATCCATTACTATACTTCCAACTGTCCTTAAGCAGCCAATCCTTAGTGAACCTTAGACTATCCTTGACAGTTGTTTAACCACTTTAGTCATATCCGGTTCTAGTCCATTTTCCCTCTTAATGCCCTAGGCATTTGGAAAATTAGAACACGTGAATATTATAGCATATGCAATCGATCCTATATCTGAAGCATATGGGACACGATTCATAATGTCTTACATAAAGACATGATACTTGACCAGTCTTTCGCTATAATATTTCCATATATAGAATTTCCAATGTTCAAATATTTCAACATGGTATTCATATATATCCATAACTAATTTTGATTAATACTTCAATCTAAAATTTTAGATTCGAAATAAAGTATAAGTATCCTCTCCCTTACCATAGCGAAACAACTTTTCAACCTTTGCAACTTTGCAAATTAGAACTTTGTTTCCTATAAATAGTATTGCTAACTCGCAACACTTACCAAAATAATTATGCTCCCACTAGCATAATAATTATTAACTTACTAGCATAACACTTATGCTCCCACTAGCTTTGACATGTATCTAGAAATCAGCTGGACTTCCAGAAATCAATATTTATTGAATTTCTTTCCATAGTTCAGATTTCTGATACAAGATGCTTCGATAATCCTTTATCTAAGCTCATACACCTTTTATAAGAAAGATCATATGCGTGTCTAAACTATTTCAGAACTTACAACAATAAGTTCTGAATGTTCAAACTATTTTCCATTTCTCACAATTTGAACTATGAAGAGGGATGTCGTAATCATAATCGAATTTGAGAACGCAATTAACATAACTGCTATCTCCTTAAAATCTACTTAGTGAAAGCGTTTCCTCACAATCATTTTCATGAATTGCAGAGAAATCTTATGACACTTAGATTTTATGCTGTATGTGTTCATATCCATGTGAATCAACCTCATATAGATTGAATTTGTTCAATCTTAATTTCTTGCCACTTGGCAGCACAAGGGCATACCATGTTTTCCGAGTTGCTTAACAACTCACATTTTCTTTTCACTGATCAAGATACATTGCCTTATGCAAACAACTGAGAACTCACAGAACTCATATGTATAGTCAACTTTAACTGGAATGGGCATAGAAACAAGAATATGTCAACACAATAGGTTATGAACCTCAAGTCGTGTGCTAGTAAGAAACAATAGGTTTATTCTTGATTAGTTCTTGAAACTTTTCAAGATCTTTAAGACTCCCACTGACTTCTTGACATATAAGATTCTCTTGTCAAGAAACACTCCTTGACAAACAAATATTCAAGAGTTAGTGCGGATTCTTATCAAGGAAAAACACTTCATAAAATTGGTCTTAGTTGGTCTAAGACTTAAGATATGTCACTCAAGGAAGAATCTTGGAGTATGACTCTAAGACTTCATTTTGGAACGAAGTATGACTTACCTTAATTGATTTAACCTTTTCAACAATTCCCGATTTCTCTTCTTAGCCATACAAGTGCACTAAGGTGCCCTTAGAGGATCAATTGTGATATGGTTTTCATAATCATTAAGATGATCATAAAACACGATAGTAAAGTACTCTCCTTTCCTTTCATATTGGAGAAACTTTTATCTTTCTGCCTAATTTGATTCTTCTTATTCGTTCTGCCATACATTGAAACTTTTTCAATGATTCAGAATTACACTTAATCTTGTAAGCATAACCATATTTACTAAACTTTTAGTAAATCATGACGAATAGTCTTATCGTTCTTTGTGGTGGACCAGACCAGTGCACAACCAAGTATACCCGATCCCCTAGTCCTTCACTTGACTCACATATACATCTGAACAAGGAATTAGTCTTAATTTTCCAAAGACAAAGGTTCTCATTCATCACACAATACAAGTCGCATGATTCCAAGTTTCTATCCAATTGAAACTTGGGTGATGAGAATCTTTCCTTATTTGGTAAATTTAGACACTACAATAAACGAAGGAATCAAATACATATAGAAACATACAAACATCAATTTTCACAAATGCCATTGTAAGGAAATATAAAATAAGATAAAATCAAAAAAATGTCTTTATTTATAAAAATTGTGGAAAATCTTGTCCTTACAATGCAATTACAAATGAAAACTATGTTACTACATGGTTCTAAGTAATCTATCATAACTCCTAAGTAGTAGCTCAAAAATTCGATCATCGAACCATACGATTGAAATCCATCTCTTCGCGATCAGACTCAGCATGCTTTTCCTTTAAGCTTCCTTTCTTTTCTTCGATCCTACAAAACATCAAAATGCGATCTTATCACATCATGTATTAAGAATCTCCAATTAGGAACTTAATAGAGTTAGATAGTAGGCTTACCTGAAGTAGAGTTAAACACTTTGAGTTTACCATCCTTGTGATCCTTCAGGTAAATAAGGCAGCTTCGCAACCAATGCCCCTTCTCTTGGCAATAGAAACAAATAGACTCTCTCGGAATGGTACACGGGACAATCACAGACTTAGCCTTTCTCTTTACCATTTGGTTAAACGGTATGACCTTGGCCAATTCCTTTCCATTGGGAAGAGAAGACTTTTCTGGACTTCCAATGTTTCCATTGTCAACGTCCATGGAAGTTTGGGAAGTAGATCTTCCAATCAAATTTGCATTACCAGTGCGCCAAATCATTTCTGATTCAGCAGCAATTAGCAAATAGGTAAGATCAATAAGGGTCACGTCGCGGTCTGTCATATAGTAATATTTAATGAACTCACTATATGACTCAGGAAGTGATCGAAGAACCAATTCAACAGCCAACTTCCTTGGTAACACGACACCCAACATTCCCAGCATGTCAATGTGTGACTTCATCTCTAAGACGTGTGCACACACAGACCTTCCATCTTCGTGTTTGCTTGCCAATAGGGTTTGAGTGACCTTGAACTTTTTAAGTTGACGAACACGTGGGTCAGGGAGAATTATTGGAGGAGGCGGAGGAAGTGAAGTATGATTTCTGGGAACATCATCTTCATGAGGAAAGCTTTTTCCATAAGATTCGGGAAGACCATAGTTGTCAGAACTAGACATCTCCAAGGGAGAAATTCAAGTTTAGTTGATTTATGTCGTTAATATAACACCTAAATGAAATATTAAGGCTAGTACCCAACACAATAATTTACAATTCGGAAGAGGGATGCCGTAATCCAATTGCAAAGTATTTGTTGGTAGGTAAATGACGATTTACCAATTCCACCATGAAAACGAAAATTTTAAACGAATTAAGTTCTAAATGAAATGAAATTCCTAGATTCTTTTAGATTCATTGAACTTTTCAATGGCATGTTTAATCTCGATTATGCCCTTCAAGTTTGTAACTGGGATACCGAGGATCACAAACAAGGTGTGAATAACCATGCAAATTAGCTTGGTACTCTCGAAGTCATTTATCACCTAATCAATGTGCCGGTTAACCACACACGCTCCATTGATCTATGATAAACATCAAGCTACCCTTCGCCACCCTTACTAGTCCAAGTTAGTGTGTCGGTAAACCACACACGCTCCACTAACGACTTGGCAAGGTGCAAAGTGCAATTTCATGGATTAGCACCAAATTCACATTTTTCCTATGTAACTAAGATTGGGAATTTATAAGGGTTTAGTTACTTTATAATTCATTATACTTTTAATGAGGGTTTAGTCTCCTATCCTACCCGTTCGACTAACGTCCCTCCACTAGTCAAGAGTGTGGTGGGTAAGAGTGGATACCTATTCAATAGCCATTTTATAGGCAATTTCCTTAAACACCCCTTATAGACCAGCATCGTGAATGAGGCCCACTAACGGTAAGACTGACCTTTTACTTATACATATATAATATATTAAACTTTTAATTTTATATAGCATAAGGGTGTATTTTAAACTTTTAAAAATACTAGGTGGTTTAATCTATTAATGAATTATACTCTTAATTTAATTAATCTTAAACCATGTGATTATGGATTTAATAATACTCTCTTAATTAAACATTTAATTAACTTAATAAAATCCATAAAAGTGTAATTGAACTATTCAAAAACATCAAGGTTCTAAATATAAAAATTCAAAATTAAAAACTATTTAATTAATTTTTAAGTTATGAACCCAAGAGCTGCACCTTTTGAAACCTTTCAATTACTAGAGTTAATGTTTCATTAAAAATGACTTTTTAAGTTCCAAAACTTGAGGGAAAGTTTTGTAACTCTTGAAAAAATTTTGGATTCCAAACTTGATGACAAGTTTTGTAAATCCTTAGAAAAAAAAATTGAGTTCCAAAACTTGATGGCGAGTTTTGTAATCTCTCAAAACCATTTAGATTAAATTTAAACTCATAATATAATCATATATATATTTATCTTTTGCCAATTTGACCTAATGCAACATTTCAAATCAAAAATTACAAATAATTAGCTTTATCATATAAACTAGTAATTATCTTAAAATTTGAAAAATGTCTTTTAATTGGACGAGGATAATTATTTTCGTAACCTAAAATTGAATTTTGATCAACAAAACAACTTATAGTAATTATCCAAATCCAAATTAAGCCAAGAAATCCGAAAAATCTACCAGACTCGTCACCACCTCGTGGTAATTTTGACGACGTCGTGGTGATCAGGGAGAGTCCAAAAAAAAGATTTTTTCAGCTTTGAACAAACAACAATTACATCAAATAACAGAAAACACCCTAGGCTCTGATACCACTGTTGGCTTTTATGTACTATAACACTCATATGGTGCACATACAACCCTAATGCTTTGGATCTAAGTTTTCTTTAGTTATTCATGAAACAAAATTATCCAAAGCATGAAACCTATAACTAGCATACAACTTGATACTTGAAACATAAAAAAATAGTTAGAAAAATACATCTTAGTTGTAGCATGTAGAATTTGGCCTTTTAAGAGCTTAGCACCTCAAGTGTGACGCCTTAAATAGTTCACAAAACACCAAGAGCAAGAGGAGGACAAATGAGAGAGAGGCTATTAACCACCAAAAACGGCTAGCATCTTCTTTGAATGCACAAGCCCCATTTTAGGGTTTTAGGGGTTACACTTATAGTGCAGAATTCCAAGAGTTTCAACTTGTAAAACCTAATCCACTTCCTTGGGCCTTTAATCTAATAATCCATATGATAAGCCCTTTGGACTAAATCTTCATGGACTCCACAAAGATTTAGTCCACATAATCAACATGGATCATTAGCCCAAACTATAAGTATCACTGATTTACTTAATCAGACCCCGTTAATTTAATTAGTCTCTTTTGATCACTAAATTAATTCCAAATTAATTCTTGATCAATACTAATTAAATAATATGATTTCTCAACTAATATATTATACTTATAATATATTAATATATCACAATTAACCTCTTTCTCAAATATCCATCCTATCAAATTGCATTGGTGAATGCAACCCAAAATGGACCATGCTACTCTTGGGTCAAGTACATACGAATTATAGTTATGGGCTTAGACACCTAATCCAAAATATGTAACCCTCAATGCAGTCAGTATTGGAGCCTGCGACAGCCCTGCAGTGAGTAAGGGACAGTTGGCCTTAATATGGTCAACGTACTCATAGTGATAATAGATCTTGGTGCTCGGTTTTGGGACCTGCTGACGATAATCCTTGGCATAGTGCCCCTCCATGCCACATTTATGGAATCCAGATGAAAATCAAAAAGCACCATCATGAGTCTTCCCATACTTACCACAAGTACGGTCCCTCTGTCCCCCAGATCTCAAATCAGCAGCCTTGAACCGCTTCGCCGCAGGCTGCGTCTGCACCGGAGTCTGCCTACGCTCCCTCTCCTAGAGCTCCATCTCAATCTCTCGCCTCCTCACGGCCTCCTGAATCTCTACAAGTGAACCATAATGTTGGGTGGACACGAACTTATGGATATGCATCTTGAGCATGCTCAAGTACCATTTCATCCGAGCTTGCTCATAAGCAGCAAACTCGGGACATAAAAGAGCCCTCACAATAAACATCTTGGTGATCTCAGTCACCGACTCAGTCCCCTGCCTTAGATCCAGATGCTCCAAATCCGGCCTCTCCCTCTCTACCCATGGAACATACCTCATGAAAAACATCTCAAAGAACTGTTCCCATGTCATAGCAGCCCTATGCTCAGGAGTGTATGAGTCGATCACCAATCTCTACGTCCTTGACTGGAGAAGGTTCAGGGTGCACTTGACCTTCTGGTCAGCAGGGCAGGAGCATGTGATGAAACACTCCTCTACACCGGACAAATACCTCATCGCAATAATCGGGTCCTGAAGTCCATCGAACACAGGGGGCTTCGTATTATCGAAGCCCCGGTACTGGAAAGCTCTCTTCCCATGAATCCCCACAGCAACAACAGCCGTGGTAGTTGCAGCAACAGCAAACTCAGAAAGTGCAGCATAACCATAGTCGAAAAGCTCAATCATGGTGGTCTTGACTGACCCAAACATCTCTGGAATAGACCTCCATACAGTATCAGCCACCTCAATGGCGATGATCTCCCTAATCTGATCATCAGAAAAACTTGTCGTATCTTGGCCACCCGCTCCAGACCCAGAACCAGATCCTCTCGTAAGCACCAAACTAAAAATGAACCAGAATATATCAGAAATTCAATAATGCACATAGCTATAAACATGATACGAGACTAAAACCTTGGGGTTTGTGACTTCCTTTCTACGCATACGGATCATGTCCTTTCAGTAGTATGGGCACATACTACCTTCCACACCTACCTGTATTTGTCTCAAGGGTCGTTAAAACCGCCCTAAATAGATACAACAACTAGGATATGCATACGTCCTATCCTCACTCTCTCGAGAGCGGCTAAACACTCCTCTTATGGCTGGCTGCTAACACTTCAACTCATCCATGAAACTTCCACCAACCCTGAAACAACTGCATATGTTAATCATACATAACACTGGATCATATAGACAACCGAATAATTGGTTCTACCCTGAGCCCTTCATCAGACAAGAACAAGAAATAAGACTAAACCAAACATTCTAAGGCTATAAAATCTTAGTTATATACACTATGATGCATACACTAAGCAACTACAGTAATGATGTCAATTCTATACAAGAAATAACCATATGATATCAAGCATCATATATCGGGCAATTCTATTATGCAATTCCTGAAGATCCCTAGCCTACCACTAGCATGGCGTTCTACTATAGACATAATATCAGATAACAGTATGGGTAACTTAGGGTATACGCTTTTGCTCTGGCTCATCGTACACATCGCATCCTTCCTTGGTTACTTTTGAAAACAATTTTGAAAACCATTTTTAAAAACTTTTACATTTCCCTAGTTTGAGTTTGGATTCACACAAATGTTCATCCAATTCTCACAAACCAAGGCTCTGATACCGACTTTTAACACTCTAAAAATCATAAAATTTATTTTTTTTAAAAATAGCCATTATCTATAATTGTTACAAAGAGATCCATTGTTTAAAGAGTAAAGTCATATTAGAGTGTCCCAAAAATTAATATCATGAAAATAAGAAGATGTGCATGATCAGACCTTTGCTTTCCCACGATCCTCTCAAGTACCTGAAACAATAAACCAAAACTATAAGCCAAAGCTTAGTGAGTGCCCCCAAAGTACCATCACACAACAAAACAATCAAAGCATGTAAATATGAGCCTTTAGCCTGACCGGGCCACCTCGCAGAGCCTACAGCCTATCTGGACCGCCTCGCAGGGCCTACAACCTATCTGGACTACCTAGGGTGTCTTGGCCTTCAGCACAAAGCAAGACCACCTCAACCCAACCACAATATGTCGACATATGTAACAGATATACACAAACATAGAACCAACAAATACATATATCATGGAGATCTACTAATTAGGCATATACTAGCATAGTACTATCCTATAACCAGGGTACATAATCTAGTGGTCCGGCATTGGTGCCTTCGACCCACAAGTACAATGAGGAAAACTCACCTCTCAGTCCGAACAAAAGCTGAATATATCTCTACTCTGAATACCGGCTCTACCCGTCACCTATTATTCAAATCATTTCCCAACTTAAATTTAATATCAAAGTACCCAAACTACCCTTTGGTCAAAATCAGTCAAACTCTAGTCAAAGTCAAAAGTCCACAGGGTTGACTCAGCCGAGTACGATGGGCATACTGAGCCAGTACGCGGAGCGTACTAGGACGTTGACCAGACACGGGGGTTTGACCACGTACACGTAGCGTACCACTTGGTATGCCCAGCGTACGCAGTTGGATCCTTTCCCAACTTATTAAGTGCTTGATACTTAAGCCTTTACGTTCAAATTACAGATCCATGCCGCAAATGTTGTCCTTGACCATAAAGTTTCCAACTTTATGGTCTTGCATGGCCATTAAGTGCTAAATACTAAAAACCTTAACCTCTTAACCCATTAAGACAACTAAGCTCATGCATGGGGAAGAACTAGGAGCCAAGATCATATTTTTATGCTTCTACACCTCTCAAAATGTCTGAAAGGACAACTTAAGTGGGCTAGAGTATGCCATACTCATAAAGGTCAAGACTTGGGACCAAAATGCTTCATGAATCAAGAACTAACAAGATCTAAGAAATACAAGCCAAGTTTAAAGCTTTATACTTCCAAATGATGCCAAAAGATGATGCTATTCTGGATCTAAAGAATCCCCCTCCCCCAAGGTGATCTTCTCTTCTTCCTTTCCCATTCAAGATTACCAAAATACACACACAGTGGTCAAGAAGGCTCTAAATGGATTAGGGTTTACTTGGGAGACGAAAGTGGGTTGGAGGCTGATGAGGGAATGAGCCTTGGGGGAGATAATGATGTATGACATCCCCAAATTCACGGTCATTTTAAAATTTTTATTTATGCTTATTTTAAAATCAGATTATTCTTTTTAAAGAATAATATTGCGGAATTTGTTCCCAGAAAACATGATGAAGATATTATCCAAGCATTTCCGAAGAAATGTATTTTTTTTATATTAAAACATTGGGATGTCATCGTCAATACAGAAACATAAGCATAAACAGACCTTACATTCATTTACACTAATGATTTACATCTCCTTTAATCTCTCAGTCTAATTTATCTTCGTATCGACACCTGTGATACAAATAAACTGAGTGAGTCAGGTTGGGAAACCTGGTGAGTACATAGGGTTTTCAACCCACAATAATATAGTTAATTTGTTTCTTCACATAATTCATGTCAAACAATTAACCTGATTACCCATCCCCATTTTCTTCATTTAATCTTCCCTAAAGATTTATCCTAAGGGTCATCTCCTACATCGTATTTACCTCTCACCTTCTTACATCGCATTTCCTTATATGTTCGTTCCTAAGGATCATCGCCTACATCGCATAGACAATACTGATTCGGGGATTACTCCCCCAATACATGTCCAATAAGAGTTTGGGTATCATCGCATGAATACGTAGTTACAACATCGCTTGAACTCGTAATTCAAAGTAAGGGTTAGAGTATCATCGCATGAATATGTAGTTACAACATCGCTTGAACTCGTAATTCATCACCTACAGGTTATGAGCCTGCTGGTGTTTCCACATGACTGTCTAGAATAGTCTGTGGTCGCCATCTATACTCTGGTAGATGATTACATCACTACATCGCAACATCGTCGGTCAAGATTATGGCATCTCCTCACATCTCACATCACCTATTTATCATCACCTATCTATCATCACCTTTCTCTCATCACCCGTAGCTAGCCATTATATATTTATAAGTATAAAAATACATATACAATTAAAATCACGTAAACATGTATAAATCGTTCATCTAGCATAGATATTAGGAACACATATAATATGCACACATAGCACGTAATGTATATTAAATACTTTATATCTATGTGTAAGATGAAAGTAAC
The DNA here is from genome assembly GCF_052849685.1 of Lactuca virosa. Lineage (NCBI taxonomy): Eukaryota > Viridiplantae > Streptophyta > Magnoliopsida > Asterales > Asteraceae > Lactuca > Lactuca virosa. The sequence goes on along the minus strand of NC_136434.1, from coordinate 176,855,762 downwards.
TATGCACTCACTTGTTAAAGTGATGATTCCAAACTCGGTCAACATTTCACTTCTAACAATTCTATTTTCCTTCAACGAAACCTAGTATCATTACCGCTAGATTTTAGTCTAATATTTATTGCGACTATTTACGAGTAATATTGTTTTATAAGTGTTAAGCAATACTTCTCAACCACTATGTACAGACAGGAGCCAGACATGAAACACCGGAGGGCAGGACCATTTTGGAATTATAGCACTTCTGAAATCCAACAACCCTATGCGGCCCTTCAAACCAGATTCTCCGTACCGCGAGCAGTTAAAAGGTAATATAATAACACTTTGTATAATTTATAATACTTAGCACATATATTTTAATAGGTTCATAATAATGATAATGAACTTAAACATAAGTTATACTTAAAGTAGGGTAAGCATACCTCACTTACAAGGGGTTTTAGCTAGGAGTCGGGCTCTGCGGATCAGAACTTCGTCGCTAAATCTTTCTAAAACGATTCTTGTAGCGCTTCAACGCTCACCTTACTATACTAAAACTACAGAAAGAGAAGTCGAATTACAAGGGACTGAAATGCTCCGGGGATAAGAAGAGAAAGACTCTTAAATCAAGAGAATGGTGCAAGAAATATGAAAGCGTAGAGGCTCTTGTTTATAGTAATTGAATTTTCAAAAACTACCCTCTATAGTTACTTAACGACCTTATAGTTATTTAAATGACTAAACACCCCTTTATAATACTATTTTAAATAGAGTTAACTATATTTGTACTAAACTAATGTCGAAAGTACTCAACACTAGTCTTATAACGACCACATCGTCGATACCTTTGTAATGATATATATATATATATATATATATATATATATATATGATTTATACTTTATTTTAATAGGTAAATATGCTATTATAAATTATAACTCATTCATACGAACTCCGTTTTTGACATTCTTCATATCCACGCGTATCTTTCGACGAGATCTACAACTTTCGTTTAGACTCCGTCGGCTAATTTTGACTTTATTTTTTTGCCTATATTTTATCAAATTAAATGATTTTTCTAAAATCATAACTCTCTCGTACGGACTCCGTTTTTGGCATTCTTTTTCTCAAAACTCTTATTTTAAAGAGTACTACAATTTTCTTTTTAGTGGCTTTAGCTAAAAGTCAGTCATTCTCTTCGTAGCTTTTTACGTCATACATTCGTTGTGCGCGGCTGACTTTTATATCTTATAAAAATCATATCTGATTTATATGGAGTCAGATTTCTACGAAATTTATATTTTCGGGATCAGAAGGACGTGTACTTTCTAAATATATAACAATATATATGTTTTGGCGCACTTATTTTATGATTTACGGACGATTCGGCTGATTTTTCCTATTTTATTATATTATAATAATCATGAAACACATAATATTTATATAATCCTTCTTTATTATGTCAAATAGGTTACAAATGTTGACCCAGACTATTACTTTGGTTAAGATTATTTATCCTAGATAATCTTCTATAAAAAATCATTTTTAACACTTGTTATATCTTAATTGACTAGCCTGAATCTGCGGGTGTTACATGATGCTTATAAAGGGTCCAAACCCTAAAAATTAGGGTTTTTGGTTCAGGCACATACGCCTAACGTACGCTATGTATGCCCAACGTACGTGAGCTCGACCCCTAAATTGCAAAAATGCCATTATGGGCCTTTTTGAAACATTTTTCATACACAAGGGCTAAAATGCAATTAATCTTCAAACTTAGGGTTAAAATTGAAAATACCTAATCATCAGAATGTTACAGTCTTTGTCAATTATTTATTCTTCTGTTTCGATTAGCATGTTTTACTTCCTGAATGATTTGATTATTTGAAACTCCACAGTCGCCCATACTTTAGGAAGTAAGTAGTGAATGAATACTATCATGAATTGGATTGTACATTGTCTAAGGAGATAATATATAGCAATTGTGTTGCTATAACATTCATGAGTACTTAGAAAAATGGAGAATTTGAGTATTGGATAAACCCACGCTCAGAGAATTACTTCATGGATTTTATCACAAGTAATTCTGAGACGATAATATCTTATATTCTTAAAATGGAGATATATGAGTTGTAATTTACAAATCGATTGTGCATTGGTGTTATGTAAATGCATCAGTAATTTGATGTTATAAAACTTTGTGTCATGCATGATTTGGTGAGTAAAGGATACAAGCATATGAGTCAAAGTTTATTCGTTCCTTTTGCCCTAACCGAAAAGTAATATCTTTGGGCCCCTCGGTGATTTGGTGTTAGCTTATAGTGTTGGGCCCAGCAAAGAATGAATTGACGAGTTCAATTACAAGTCATGTGACGTTATCAGAAATCAGGAAATCGGGAAACAAAATTTTGGATGGTGAGATTGATTCTAATCCATGTATCATGTCCATACGATATCTTGTAGAACGAAAGAATATTTGATCACTTATCTTAGGACTATTGTCTGATCAGATCAGACATTGAAGTTGCTCTGGGAAGCACCCTTTTCTATTAGTTTAGAATTTATATTGGAAATTGTAATTATAGACTTATCCAAGTGGGAGGTTGTTTGATTAGGTGTCTAAGCCACTAACTAAATTGGTATATACTTAAACTGTTAGCAAAGTCCTTTTGGGTTGCCCTCAATCCTTGTAATTGGATAGGATGACTTTTAGAGAGAGAGAGAGAGAGAGTGATTTATTGATATATTAAATGATTAATAAATAGCAATAAATGGTTTATTAATATATTATGAGAACAATATAATAATCAGAAATAGTATTGTTTAATTAAAAATTAATCAGAAAGTAATCAAAATTAATTTTGGGATTAATTTGATTAATTAAAAGTGTAAGGACCTAAGCTGTAATTGTTAAATAGTTCAACAAAAGACATTTCAGAACCTTCCTAGGGTTTTGACGGCTTTGGAGGCATCTTTGAGGTACCTGGAATTTTCTTTGAAGATAAATAGGAAAAAGGATAATTATCTAAGTTGAAATAATAGTATTATATTCAAATTAGGGTTTCAAGGGTTTCCATAGTGCAACTATAAATAGGCCCTTAGCGTTCATATTTAGGCCACTCATACCTTCGGAAGGATAGCCGAAAATTACTTCCTTTCTTCTCTCTCTTCAAGTTCCTTAATTGCTAGGGTTTGGGTGTGAACTATTAGAGACACGAGATTTCTGGTTCTTTCTTCCAAGAGCTTTTGAAGAAAGATTGGTTTGATTTGTTAGCTACAATAAATCAAAAGGTATGTAACTTTCCTTTATGAATTTCAATTTCATTAGGGTGATAATAGTTTTGTTTAATTCAAAGTATGTTTCCTTTATGTGAAAGTGCATATGCCTAAATTCTTACTTGTTAAGTATTTTCCGTTTTGAACATTGTTGTTGTAACCTAAATAACCCATAACTTGAACCTTTCAAAAGTTTATGATTTATGTTTGATTAAGTAGATATATCCATATATGTTATAATCATCAGTAAATGTCACATAGTAGTGATTATCATCCCTTGTGGCGGATCTGAAAGGCCCATATACGTCAGTATGGATTAGGTCTAACAATGTTTCACCTCGTTCACATGTTCTAGTGAAAGGTGACTTAGTCATCTTGCCCAATAGACATTATTTACATTCATCATATGATCTTAAGTCAAATGATTTCAACACTCCATCCTTTTGGAGTTGGGTGATGTGTTTCTTGCTTATATGTCCAAGACGACAACTTCATAAGCATTCTTTGTCTATACCATTAGAAGAATCAATATTAAATACATTATTGCCTAAGTTATCAAAACATATAATAGTTTCATACACGCCATTACAAGGAAAAGCTTTGAATATAGAAACACCATTATTATAAACCAAAATATAATCATTGTCATTATCAAATGAGTAGCGATATCCTTTTCTAAATAAAGCATGAAATGAAACTATGTTTCTACACATATCAGAAGAATAACAGTAGTTTAATAATTCAACCATAACACCACTGTCAGGCACAAGTTCACAATATACAATCTTGGTAACAGGCGAAGAATAATTGTTCCCTATGACCAGGTTCAATCTTCCATGCTTGATTTCCTCACTTCTTCTTAACCCCTGCATATCATAGCAAATTTGAAAACCACATCGACCCAAAAAATTAGTAAGTTGTGTGTTGTTAATTTGAATAGTGTATATACCTGATGAAAAACCATATGGCTTGATCTTTCTTTCTTTCAACTCTTGCAAGTATTTTGGGCAGCTTCTCTTCCAATTCCCCCTTTTCGCCACAGTGAAAACAAGTGGCCTCTTTAGAATCACTGACAGCAGGAACATTAAATTTGGCTTTCCCCTTTGACCCACTACCAGACCCTCCAACATGGGCTATCCTCTTCCAATTGGGTTGGGCGGTTGCCTTCCATTTTTTTCATTTGTCATGATTAATGGCCACGACAGGAGTAGTTGTTGTAGCACGGACATGAGACTTTTTCATTCCTGCTTCAACAGCTTGCAACAAGTTATGGAGTTGCATGAATGTTATTTTAGTGTTGTTCTGTGATAGACCAGGATAGGCTGATCATAGCTAGCACGTAAGGATTCTAGTACAATGTCAATGGCAAACTCCTTATTGAATTTTAAATTGAACTTCTCTAGTCCTTCCACATGTTTCTGCATCTTTTGCACGTGGGCACACACACATATAATCTCCTTCCTTAAACTTACAAGCCATTAGGGACTGAACGACCTCATAGCGTTCTTGTCTTGCTTTATTGTAAAACATTTCAACAAGAGCCAAGTTCATCTCGTATAGCCAGTAGTCCTCATAGTACTTTCTTAGGTCAGGTACCATAGTTACCATCATAATGCAAGCTATCTTTGTAGCATCATCAATGTATTGTTTATGAAGAGCAAGTTCTTTAGGAGTAGCAGTCATTTCATCAATCTCAAGAATAGGGTTTTTGAGAACACCCTCTTTTTTCTCATAAGAAAGAGTCTTCTTCAAGTTTCACATCCAGTCCATGTAGTTTGGACCTATAAGCTTTTTGTTTGTCAGAATCGATATGAGAGTGAAGTTTGAATTAGGAGTAGAAGTTTGAGGAGCAGAAGCATCACCATTTCTAGAAATATATAATAAGAGAAAAGTTTTAGTTATTTGATTGATCCTTAATATTTTAACCAAAATTAATATTCAATGCTAGGATCCAAAATACAGTTCGAAATTGAGAAGAGGGATGCTGTAATCTAATTGCTAATTTTTCATGTAGGTAAGGCACATTACCAATTCCAATATAATATGAAATTCCTAGATCTTTTGAGATTCATTGAATCTTATCAATGAAATGTTTAATATTGGATTATTCTCTTCTATTTGTGACTAGGACACCGAGGATGACAAACAAGATGTGAATAACCATGCAAACTCGCATGACATACTCAAGGTTGTTTATGATCTCATATTGATGTGCCGGTTAACCAAACACGCTACATCAACAATCATAAATTCAAGTATGTGCCATAATTTCATCTTTCTAGTCCCGTATTAGTGTAATGGTTAACCACACACGCTCTACTAATGACTAGCAAAGAAATGATGTGCGTTTTCATGGATTAGCATACATTTCACATTTTTTTCAAAAGTAACTAGAGTGGGATTTTGAAGAATGTTCCAGTACTTTATTTATTATACTTTTAATATTATTTATGTTTTATTAAACCCATTCGGCTAATGACCATTCACCACACAAAGAAGCGGTGGGTGAAAAGGACACATATTCAATGGTCATTTTATAGGCCGTTTCCTTATCTACCTCTTATAGTTTGGCTTCGTGAATGAGGTCTACTATTGATTCGACTGATTTTTAGTTATACATATAGTATTAAAGCTCTTATATATGTATATGGTGTATTTTAAAACATTTTAAAATTTCAAGGTTTAAATTTAACTTTTTCTGAACTAACAATTAATTAATTAATCATTTAAACCAATTATGAAATTTAATATTTATCTTTTGATTAGCCATGAATTAAATTTTATATTAAAATCCATGACGGATAATTCCATTTAATTATCTTATAAATAAATATTAGGTTTTCTTATTAAATTCCTCAAAATTCAAATTTGGATTTTTAAATTTAACTAACATTATTGGATTTAGATTTTAGCAGTTAAAATAGTAGATAATGACTAAAATTGACAATTCTAATTGAATTAGGCAAGCGAAAACAGAAAAATGAAATTTTAGAAAAGCACGACGTGCCCAATAATTATTTTTTTGTTTTGCAGGTTTCATCTATGTCTTCTAATAACTAATATCAACATACTTATGAAAACTATAAGAAACCCAAGGTGTAATAGAAAATACCACTTAAGATTACATATGGTCGCCTCTAATGGTTCACACCCAAACCCTAGAAACTAGAAGAAAACTTGAGAGAGATACGAGTAAAGAGATTTTCGGTCAGGGTTAACCAGAAAAGAGATGTGTCAAAGATCGCACCCTAAGGGGTCTATTTATACTTGTCAGGCAACTAGGATAAGCCATAATATGAATTCAAAATAATATTATTTTAATCCAAATCAAGTGGTTATCCTTATCAATACTTAAAGGCTTCTAGAAGCTCCCCAATGAGCCTTCAAAACCGTCTAAGCAAGGAAGGATCTAGAATCTTTCCTTTGCTCAAGTATTTAGCAATTACAGATTAACCATTATACCTCTAATTAATTTCAATTGACCCAAAAATTATTCCAAATTAATTATGATCAATTTTGATCAATTTCTAATTAATTTATTAATCATAATAAATTAATAAATCATTTCCTCTTTCTCTAAATGTCATTCTAAAATATTTTTAGTTATGATGACAACCCAAAAAGGACTTTACTTTTAATTACAAGAATATACCAATTTAGTTATGATCTTAGACACCTTAATCGAACAAGTATATCGAAGGAACTTAATAAATTCTACTAACTACTTCGACATAGACAACATTTCAGACATGCTCAGTCATTTCAAATGTTCTAACTTCAGCTAACATCCGCTTCAGACACTTCATAAAAAACCATAACCCAATAATGGCACTCATGGAAATGATGGGAGAGAATATTGATTATAAGAAATATTGGATCATTGATTTGGGATGTCTTGACCACATGACTAGCGAATTTCTAAGATTGGCAACATGACGATCAAGCCTAATAATATATCTGACATGGTGTCATTAAATAATGTATATCATGTGTCATGTATGAAGAAGAACTTGTTATCTATATCTCAACTAATATCATCAGGAAAGTACGTCTTGTTTAGGCCATAAACTATAAAGGTATTTCAAGATCTTAAGATCTGGGAAAATCCAACAATATAAGAAAGTAGGGTTGAGTGTGTATATATGCTATCGAAGTGTACTTTCTTCTTAAGCAGTCTTCATAAAAAGTTTTGGTGTTTCTTATAAAAAAAGTTGTGTTCAACATGGTATTTCAGGTTTGAGAATAAGAAAAAAAATGTGTCATAAGTGATGGGTGCCTTTTCAAAGAAAAGTGCTACCTTATTTGGTATAATATTAAAACGAGGGGCTTAATACTTGAATTGAGAAAAGTAGTTATAAAACCCTATTTAGGTACTTTTGTAGATATTTGAAATTAAACTCATTTCTTAATTAATTAAGACATGTGGACAAGTTATTCATGTAATATAACTATTTATGATGATGTAAAATAAACAGTTTATGTACAAGTATGGTGAACCCTAACAAAATGAATTTTTAAAATACTTGAAATTAAGCTTGTGTCTTAATGAATTAAAACATGCAGATGTGTTATTGGTGAAAGCTTAATTAAATTTATCCATTAAATTATTTAGTATAGACATTTATAGTATAAAAGGAAATGTGATAATGAGAAATGGAATGGAATTAAGCTCTTATTAGAATAATATGTATTATTAAGAACTTATTATGTTGTTTGATTAGGAATCAAGGAAACTTTGATAAAAAAGCATCAATAGTAAAAGAAAAGAAGTATTAAGTCTTCACTAAATAGAAGGTGATTACATATGGATTTTTCCTATGGGGTACATGGCATAGTAGCAACTGTAGTTGTAATGGAATCGAGTATGAATTACGAGATTATAGTAAAGCAAGAATGATGAACACGAGATCTAAATAACGTATGTTTGGCTCAATTATGCTTTCAGTAAGTACAAAGAGTTTTAGACAAAATGACGAAAGTCTTATCTATCTCTAGTACACATCCCTATTTATAGGGATCATGAAAGCACACAAAAAATATAAGGGAATGAACTCTGAAAACTTCGATACATAAAGTGCCCTTATAACAAAATAACAAACTATCAAAATTATCCATGACCTTCGACACCTCACAACAATATTCTACATCTACATTCTCCCCTTTTTTGAGAAGTGATGTATCAGGTCATCAGCATCTGGATAGCTTGGTGCATAGTTCTTCGAACTTTAGTATACCAATTCATCACTTCCTTCAGCTCTGCCTTATCTCCATCATTATTCTTTTTGCAACTATTCATACGAACAAGCAAGTTCATATAATGAGTTGTAGTATACCTTTCCACATCACAAGCTTGGAACAAAACCTTCAATTTCTTTCCCTTCTTGCTTTTTCCAACAAACACTATCCCAAGAGGCTTCAAGCATATCTCTCCATCACCATAAGGTTGTAAATCAGCTTGACTCTTCAACAACGATTGAGGGATGGTAATTTCTTTTCCCATTGCCAAAGCCAATTCGACATCAGTCAAAGCTAAGCATTCATAATAGTTGTCGATGAAAAGCTTGACATGTGCAAGACCCAGAAATACTCCTCCTTGATTGCACCTTGGAGTTTCGATTCATCAATACCATTAAGAATCTTCGCAACTGTGATCAATTCGTTTAAATTCATGATTGGGAAGTCAGCAATCGAATAGTCGAATGTGTTATTGTTTGCTCTGACCACATGATAGTGAAAATTCTGTAATACTCCCTAAAATAAAACATCTTTGGAAATACTAAGAACTCAAACTATTTTAACAAGTGACCAGACTTCTTCTTCTTCTTTACCAAGGACCGCATGAAATCGAAGCTTTAATCTCTTGAACTCCTCTTTGTCTTGCAACTTATCAACAATTTGATACTGAGTAGTGATGAACATCATCTTGTTGAATGGAAAGTCCAACTGATTCAAATCAGAATTTTTTGTTGCATAGCTTTTCTTTGGAACTTTCTCAAAGTCATGCATTTCGCCATAAACAACCATTGCCTCGATATTCTCATAGCTATACAACTTCTTTGGATCACCCTTATCCAAACCTGGAGGATCACTTTCACGAAGTCTAAGAATGCTCTGTACATGCCTTTGTTTTTCCATCTCTTGTTCTAAAGCATCTTTCTTCTCCTCTTTCGAAAACTCAACACTTACACCTTTTCATTTCCCTTTATCTTCTTCAGTAGACTTGGGTTTCGAAGAATAGCTTGAACCTCCAATTACAATTCCCTTTTTCAAAGGCTTTGTTGTTGTTGTTGTTGAGATGATTGGATCAGTCTTGTTAGGCATTGTCACTGGAATCTGAGTAGTTATAACCTTTCCAACTACCTTCGCATCATCACCTCTTTTTCCAAAAATTCCTTCGCCTTTATTTATGCCAACATTCCTCCTTTCTCCCCGTTGCACCCCTGTGACAACAGGAGGGGCATCCGTTGGCATGAAATTTGCAAACTTCGGAAGTGGAGTCAATTCGTTGTGAATGGTTGACTCTAACAAGCGAAACTTCTGAGTTAAAAACTCAGGAGTGAGCAATGAAGATAACGAAGATCCATCTTTTGACATTTGATCCTTTAATTCACGCAGCAACTTAGCAACATTCCCTAAACTTGTAGCATCCACATCAGCCTTCTTATCAAGTTTTGGAGCCATGGAGTTATACCACTGAACCACTTTTGTTTTGCCTCAACAATTATATCAACCTTCTTGAGAATAAAAGAATAATTGTTAATCAAATCCTGAATTTCCTTTTCCATATTAGCTCTTAGCTCTTCGATTTTTCTATTCATATCTTCTCGAACAGTCTTGACATCTTGAATAAAAAGAACATGTATTTCCCTTGTAACAACCATCAAATCTTTAAATTCTCCATTAAAAGACTCAGATTGAGATTTTACCCTTAACTCATTGTTCTTGTCAATCTGATCAAGTTTATTCTGAATTCGATGTTCTTGAGCTTTCAGCATCACATCCACCTCTATGCTAGAAACTGAATGTTTACACCCTGCATCCGCTTGTAATTGTAGCAATGAATTAAGCTTCTGATTTAGAATCTTAAATTGCTTCCTAGAGATCAACATGTGATCAAGTATGTTTTCTTCTTCAGAGTTGAATTCAATATCAGCAAAGGATCCAACAAATTCACTATCATCAGTTTCATCATCGTTAACTGTTTTTTGACTTTCTGTGGATTGGGATGGGAATAAGGAAGTAATTGGTTGTTGCATGATGTTATCGAAGGTAGGTGAGTGGGTTGATGAAGGTAATTAGGATGAAGTAGGAATAAGAAATGGTGGTAAAGAGACTATGGTATCAACACCAGATGTTTCGAAAGTAGATGAAATAATAACAGAAGGATTACCTTGGGTTTCTTTGTTCGATACTCCTTCACCCTTATTGACATTTGCGTCCATATTAGATATGTTTGCAGTGATGCCTAAAGTGCGAACCTCCTCAAAAATGGATTTGGTAGTCGACGCTCCGAGTGGTATGACAATTGTCTTCTCAGGAGTAGAATTCTTCGGTTGTTCGCCTTGATTGATGGTTGTGTCGACTTTAGAAGCTTCCACATTGCCACCAGGATTTCCAATCGCCTCGAGCTTCGACTTAATTGGAGAACCTCTCACAGGTGAAGAATTACTCATGTTATCATCTCCAAGTGGAGATTCAGGAACTACTTCCTCATCCATTGAGTCTTCATTGAGAATTAACTTCCTCTGTTTCTTTTGCTTCTTCAAAATTTGTTTGGCCATGTCTTCAACACGCCTTTTCTTTGATGCTAGAGATGCTGGTGCTGGAATTTCACGAAAGACAACCCCCTTTCTATTAACATGAGGCTTGAAAGTAAGTTGGTGAAAAAGATTTTGATCATTCAGGTGAATGGCGTGGTTTATGAGCCATTTTCTTCAACCGTTTCAACACACCTGATTTCGAAGGTACCACCTCCTTCGAAGGTATTGAGGTTTCTTCAACAACAGGCATGGGATTTTTCTTCAAAGATTTTTCTCCTTTAATAGCTTTCTTGGGAGTCTTAGCCAACTTTTCAACTAGTACAGGACTAGGTTTTGAGGGACTAGCCTGATCATCCTTCTTTGATCCTTTACGATTCTTCGAAGGACCTTCATTAGACTTTTGCAACAACACTCCAGTCTCGATTGATGGATTGATAGTCTGCAAGTAAGCTACCAATATGGGATTCGTTGGATTAACTTTTCGAAGCATCGCATCTGGGATACGAGCAACAGTTGGAAACACATCAATATTATCTTCAACAGTTTTGGGATAATGATACATTGAGAATTCTATTGTTTCTTCATTTTTAGGAACCACAATGCCTTCCTTCTCATAGACAAATTGCAGAATTAGGCTCCAGTAGCAAGCACGAGAAATCCCATCGACAACATTTGTATTCCCAATACTCTTCACAAACTCATCCCAAAGTGGAGTTGCATAGTCCACTGATAAATCATAGTAGATTCCTACCACCATAGCATAAACTTCCAATCTAGCTTTATCCAATCCCACACTTCGACCCGTCAAGCATCGAAGGTATATGCCAAATAAAAAATTCCAGATACAGGGTAATCCAAACTTCTTAAATTCATTTATCTTGGTAAGAGTAGGTTGATAACCCATCTCGCTAAACATATGAATGACTTGCTCATTTGTTACCTTGTAGAAAGGTTCAACATTAGGGATATTGAGAATCTGAGCAAAAAGCTTCTTCGTTAACCTGAAATTATTGTCATTCATCATCTAAAAAATCACAGTCTTCATCATCTTGTTGTAAGTGGTCGTAGAACCCTCAAGAGATAACCAAGAAATTGGTACAGAAAAAGAGTTGAACATTGTTGTCGATAACACCAAATTTTGAAGAGCAACGATTAACATCTGCAATCCCTCTAGGTAAGCATTAACATCGCCTTGAACTTGGTAGTTGGTGCTTTGAATCTTCATGATGGGTTGAGAAGAAACATCGTTAGTGGTTTGAGACTGTTGACCTTGCTTAGCCGCCATTGTTAGGTTTTGAAAAGCTTGAAGAATATCAGAGAGAAAAGGACACAAATCATTTGAGAATTTTATGTGAGCGTAAAATTGCAATAGAATCCCAAAATCCCTTTTTATACGTACACCCAATTTGAATTCCAAACGGTTTCTATTCAATTCATGTCACTTGTCACCTTCAAAATCGGGTCAGTATACGTAAAAGACGCCACGTCTGTAAAAGTAATGATCACTTTTTTCCTTGGAAATCGCATAGCAACCAAACCGTCACATCAGCTGTCTTTTCGATAGTACATATCTGATAAGGACCAATAATGAGACCTTTGGAATGGAGGTTGGGCTCTTTCAACTTTTGGGTTTAAAAGCGAAGTCCTTTTCCATACTTGCGAAATCTTCTGCCTGAGTTGGTTTTACTCAGAGCCTCAAGGATTTCGTGAGTGCAAAGTGTGCCAAAGAAAAAGATAAGAAGCAAAATAAGAAAATTTTGGTTCTGTGATGTCAAAAATATATCGACACAAATACAGTAAGATCCCAGGCTAAGATCACTTCGTTATTCATCAAGAGATATACCTAAAAGCTTGTGTGGTTTCCCGTGAATTACAATCAAATACTTATTGAGAAGTATCGAAGGGCATCTTTTTATAAAGCTTCATGGGTGGCTAAAAATTTCGTTGCATATCACAACTAAACATAAGTGTAAGAAATTGTAATCGAAATTACCTGTTTGACCAGTGTAGTCAGGGACACGTATGCTTTGGAAAAATTTATTAAGTAACAAAGAATCAGATTGATACTCACACTGAAATCATATTCCACAAAAAAAATTATTCATGGATCTTGTTGGGTAAAAATTGTCGTGGGCTTCGAACATTTTATCAAGACCACGCAAAAAGAAAGAATATGATTTGGAGTATCAAAAAGTGGTACTGAAACAAATGTTTCGTTAAAATCTAGAACAAAGTTCCCTGTCAATTCCTTTAATGGTTCGAAAAATTGGGTTTCACTTTCATCAAGGTCTCATGAATCCAGATCATAAACACATAATGTTTACATACCTATAACCTGGTTGGTTTCGACCAGAGATGTCTTGGGTATGTGTCTTTGTGTGTGATCGTGAAATAACTTTAGGATGAAAAAGAGTGGTTCAAGAATCGAAAGTACCTCTGCTATGATTGGACCAAGCAGTTAACTCTTAACTTATGTGAGAAGAGTAAGGTAGCTCAAGAACTAATGTGAATATAGCCTCATTGGGTAGGAATCCTCGTGATGAGTGATCCATTAAGGCTTCGAAACACATTGAGTTATGGAGGCTTTGGTCGACATGCTGCAGCATGCTTCTAGGGACATCTTAACCAATCCATAGTTTCGAAGATATACCTTTCCCTCAAGCAGCACGCATGAACCAACAAAAATCTTCGCTAAAAGCTACACAAGAAAAAATTAACAGAACAAAAATATTTTTGGATTTTTGATTTTTGAAAGAAAATTAAAAAAATAAGAAAATCTTTTTAATATTTTTGAATTTTGAAGAAGAAAGACAGAAATGAAAAATCTTTTTGTTGTTTTTGATTTTTAAAGAAAGATAGCAAACAATAAAACAAATGTATCTGATTAGCGAAAATAAGAAAATGAAAAAAGTAGCGAAGATTTTTGTCAAACCATTATGCATGATGTCAAAAGCGAAACATGTCGAAGCATTGACTGTGAACGGTAATCGCTGAATAATGAACAGTAACCGCTGAATTGACATCTTTCCACCACTTTGGCTTGTCATTCTAACGAAATAAGTCCTGGAACTAAATTCTCATCGAACATTCCTAAGCCTGTCAGTATTCTTACAAAAGATTTTTCATCTAATGGTTTTGTAAAGATATCAGCAAGCTAATCAGTTGTCTTTACAAAATGAATTTCAATGTTGCCATATTCAACATGATCTTTAATAAAGTGATAGTGAAGAACAATATGTTTTATTTTCGAATGTTGCACAGGATTGTGACAAATACGTATGGCACTTTGTGAATCACAATACAATGGAATTTTCTTCATGTTCATTGCATAATCACGCAATTGACTTTGAATCCATGAGAATTGCAAGCTGCAGCAGCAACATATTCTGCTTCTGCTATGGAAATCGAAAAACATGTATGTTTCTTCGATTGCCAGCTCACGAGCTTCCCATCTAAAAGTTGACATCCGCCACTTGTGCTTTTTCGATCAAGTTGACGCCCACCAAGATTAGCATCTAAAAATGCTTGAATGAAAAACCCTGTTTTCAAAGGATACCACAATCCTAACGAAACAGTGCCTTTGAGATAGCAAAAAATGTTCTCCACAGCAGTAAGATGAGGTTCTCTAGGATTCAATTGGTACCTAGCACAATTGCACACATAAAACAATATATCAGGTCGACTAGCCGTGAGGTATAGTAACGAACCTATCATGCTTCGATACAAGGTGAGATCAACAGCTGGTTTGTCCAAAGATGGACTTAGTCTTGTTCCAACTGCCATCGGTACACGCAACTTTGAACTATTCGTCATTCCAAAATTTTCAAGCAGATTTCTTGTATACTTCTCTTGATTGATGAAAATTCCTTCTCTGCTTTGACGAATATTTAATCCCAAAAAATTGTTTATCTTCCCCATCATGCTCATCTCAAACTGACTTTTCATCATATTTTCAAATTCAATTGACAATTGAGGATCAGTTGAACTAAAGATAATATCATCGACATAAATTTGAACAAGCATGAGATGATTCCTAACTTTCTTTTGAAAGAGAGTGGGATCAATAGATCCTTGTTTAAATTTCGAAGATTTTAAGAAATTAGTAAGAGTGACATACCAGGCACGTGGAGCTTGTTTAAGACCGTAAACAACTTTGTCTAAAATATAACAATGATTCGGGTATTGAGAATTGACGAAACCTGGTGGATGTTCAACATAAACCGTTTCTTCGAGAACTCCATTGAGAAAAGCACACTTCACATCCATTTGATAAACATCAAAGTCCTTGTGTGCTGCATAGTTTAAAAATATTCGAACAGCCTCGAGTCTCGCGACAGGGGAAAAGGTTTCTTCATAATCAATCCCTTTTTGTTGCGAATATCCTTTTACAACTAGCCTAGCCTTATTTCGAAAAATATTTCCTTCTTTATCAGTTTTATTTTTAAAAATCCATTTTAAGCCTATCCCTGACACATCCTTTGGTTTTGGAATTAAACACCAAACTTTATTTCTTTCGAATTCAACCAACTCAGATTGCATAGAAACAATCCAATCAGGATCTTCCATAGCAATCTTGACTGGTTTTTGTTCTATTTTCGAAATAAAGACATTAAACATACAAAATTCTTGGTGTACGTTAAGTACCTCATTTTTAGCACGAAGTTGAGCTCTGGTCAAAACTTCATCTTGAGGATTACCAAGAATTTGTTCTTTTGAATGACTTCACGTCCATTTATCCATCGGAGGAAATGCAGGATCAAAGTCCAAAGGTGCATCTTCGAATATTTCTTCAGTTTCAGATCCTTCTCCTACTTTTGACAAATTATCATTAATATCAAGAAATTCATCATTTTAAACATTCGAAACATTTGTATCATATGCATCTTGCTCCCCTTCAACAATAGGATTATTATCAAGATGCTCCCCCTCGATATCAACATTCATTCTTTCTCTCTCCCCCTCGAAAGTATGCTCCCCCTCAACTTGAGCAGACGAATTCAAGTTCTCCCCATCCACTTGAACATTCGATGTAACTGGCAGACTTTCGTTAGTTCTGGAAGAACTAGTTGATGAAAGCGAATCATTGTTATCCTGTGTGAGAGTTGAATCGTCAGAATGTTTCTTTGCTTCAGGCACTTGATTGTCATCAGCATTAACTTCTGCATCAATAGCCTGATCTGGAACACCAAAAATCAAATCATAATCAAAATCTAATGAATTCAAATTTTGAGATTCATTATTTGATTTATTCATTATTGGTTGTTGTTCAAAGGTCTTTTCAACTTGTTTAACATAATAATCATCAAATGTAAGGTTAAATGTTTCTTCGATTTTCCTCGTTCGTTTGTGTAACACCCTGTAAGCAACCGAATTATGTGAGTATCCCAAAAATATCCCTTCATCAGCTTTTGAGTAAAATTTCGAATGATTATCCTTGAGATTCATAATGAAGCACCTGCATCTAAAAACATGGAAACATTTAACATTTGGTTTCCGGTTGTTGATAATTTCATAAGGAGTGATGTTAAAACGACGATGAATAAAAGATCGATTTTGAGTAACACATGCAGTGGAAACTACTTCGGCCCATAAATATTGAGGAAGATTTGCATATATGAGCATTGGTCTTGCTGCTTCGCAACGTGAACGATTTCTCCTTTCTACAACACCATTCAGTTGAGGAGTGTAAGGTGAAGAGAAATTATGTGAAATTCCTTTGTCGATTAAGAGCGAATCAAGAACATTGTTCCTAAATTCTGAGCCATTGTCACCCTTGATCTTTCGAACCTTTTTCTTCAAACTTAGTTCAATATGCTTGATGAAGTCGATCATTTCTTGAGCAGTTTTGAATTTCAATCTTAGAAAATATACCCAAGTAAACCTTGAAAAGTCATCAACAATGACCAATATGTATCTCTTCTTGTTGAGAGTCTCAACAGTCGAGGGTCCACAAAGATCAATGTGAAGAAGTTTCAAAGGTTCAATAATCTTTGAATCAATGACAATCGGATGACCTTGTCTGTGTTGGTTTCCTTGTCGCAAGCTACACACAAAGTATCATTATCAAATTTTAACACAAGTAAACCTCTAACAACATCATTTACCACAAATTTATTCTGATTTCGAAAATTCAAATGAGAAAGTCTTCGATGCCAGAGCCAGCTAACATCAGATGAAGCTTTCGAAAGTAAGCACACCGAGGGAATCCCAACAATTGGTTTAATGTCGAGAGTAAACATATCGCATTTTCTTTTTTATTTAAGCAAAAATTCCTTTATGTCTATCTTTTAAATCACACTTCCTTCTTCATTAAACACCACTTGATTGCCAGTGCCCACACCAAGTTGTGAAACACTTATCAAGTTATATTGAAGACCTTCAACATAAGCTACCCTGTTCACTGTGAATTTCCCATTTGTTACTTTTCCATATCCTTTGAATTGACATTTCTGATTGTTGCCAAATTTCACTACTCCAGCATTCTCCAAATTTCGATAATCACGAAGATTTTCCTTTCTTCCAGTAATGTGACGAGAGCAACCACTATCAATGTACCATTTGTCATCATATTGCTCGTCACATAAAACCTGCAATCAGTGAAAGAATTTAGGTCCCCAAGGTTGTTTAGGTCATTGGTAATTAGATTGAAAAACATTGTGAAAAGAAGATCCTATGATCCAATTACGAACTTTAGATTTGAGACTATCAATTAAGTCAACTTCGTTAGTTAAAGGCACATAAATGTAATCACTGACAGGTTTAGAATTTTCACTGACTTTCACCTTGTGCTTCTCAGTTCGTTTCTCATTAACCTTTGCTTTCGGAATAGCTCTCCATTGCTTGACTGAAGGATTCGTTTCCTTGGATGAAGAACTTTCATTCCAAGATTCATTCAGATACTTTTCATAAGCATCCTTGATTTGTTGTTGAGAAAACTGCCCTGATTGAAATGATTTCCCTTTCCTTTGAGCCAATGGTTAATGTTTTGCACATCTGACTTTCCTTTGACATACGAAACTTTGGAAACTTGTTTCGTAGAAGGGTTCGGAAATTTTGGTTGTTTCGGTGTGAAATCCACATTTCTTTTAGAATGGAATTTATCAAACTTTTGAGTTGAAAACACTGGTTTTGTTTGAGAAGAAAAACGATTTTGAACATTCTTTGGATTATTCAAAAATCGGTTTTGTCTTGGAAAATGATTTTGTGAAAACCTTGTTTGTTGAGTTGAATTGAAATTCCTTGTTAATTGATGATTTGTAAACTTCTTTGCATTTGATGTTTGACCATTTGTTTGGGAATCTGATTTTGACTCTTGAGTTTTAGACTTTGAAAAAGCATTTTGTGGTTTATTTTGAGACAAATCTTTTTGAGTTAGAACGGGATTTTTCTTATTTTTAACTTTCTTTTGAGAAGAAGTCTGAACCGATTTAGACTTTTTCTGTTCAGATGATTTATTTAGCAAAACAGTCGGCTTCTTTCAAGACTCAATGGTTTGCCAAAAAACTTTCTTTCTTGCTTGTCTCTTTGAAATACCACTTTCTTTCGAAATATTTTCAATTTGTTCCTTAAACTCTTGAGAATTAATTTTGACATGTTGTGAAACAATACCAACTTGTTTTGAAACATCTTTTGAATTTTTCAGATTTGTCAACCCAAATTCGTTGTGGTTTTTGTCGTTGAAAAGTGTAAGAATTCTTTGTTATATTGTTTTCCACAGTACTTTGGTTTGATAAAAATCCTTCTTTTGATGTCTTCTTGTTATCCTCTTCAATCATTTTATTAAACTCATGTTTAATAAATTATCACTATTTCATGTTGTGACAAAAACCTGATTCGGAAAGATAACCTCATTTGAGCATTTGAAATTTGGATACACAACTGTATTTGTTTCAAGGTAATGAGAACCTTTTTCATTCATTATTGTGTCGAATTCCTCAGTTTCGTCAAAAACCTGATCAACTACAACCCTTGGAATTGTTGTTTCTTTCGGAACATCATCATTGTCAGCATCACTGTCTGTTTGACTATCTTTGACAGTCACATGGGCAGGATCATGAACTTTCGAAGTTGAGGGTAGAGTAGTGTAAACTTTAACCGTAGAATCATTACATTTTTCTTTGCCTTTAGCCATTGATGTGACATTAATGACAGACAATTGAGAACAATCAATAACTTCCTCCTCTTCAATTTCACTAATATCATCAGAATCATCTTCGATATTAACAAAATTAGTTTGAGAGTCAGTTTTCGAATTCTCAGTTCTTTTCAATATATTTATTTGTTCATTTTTGGTCAAGGTTTCATTTACAATATCAACTAATTCATTAGCATCCAGACATTCATCAATTTTCACTATACCATATGCATATCTATTATATGGAACCCAATCGAATTCAACAATTGTCTTTTCACAGTCATAGGAAATATAGTCAATTTTCTCCCTTTTAAATGCAAAAAAGGGCAAAAGTTTCCTATGTTGTTCTTTGCTAATATCCGATGAATGATGCAATGTTGTCAATTTAACATATAATCGTTTGGCTTAATTATAGTAGATAATTTTTTGTTTTAACAACAACTTGACATCAGCACTTAAACTATCCCTATCACACATAAGATTTGTTATTTGAACATCTAAGTATTCTATTTTCGCTTTCTTCGATTCCAACATCCTCTGAGTTTCTAAGAGTAGTGTGTTCGTCTTCTTAGCATCATTACTAGCAGAAATAAGTAGATCATTAACAGAAGTAATTGGCGCATCAAACTCAAATAGAATCGAATCATATGCACTAGAGGGAATATTAAAAAGATTGTAAAAGAGAACATACCTTCGATGTCATTGGTGCTTGATAAGTGGATGTAGAAACAAAGCACTTTCCAGTGACTTTCTCTTCCTCTTCTTCCTCATGCATTGCGAACATAGCCCCATGTGTAGGGTTTCGCATCTCATCATCATCAGAACCAGATGACCAAATCTGGTATGTTCCATCTTCTGCATCCACACCTTTGGCCACCAGAGACGATCCATTCGTCTTCGCACGAACTTCTTCCAATCTCTCAACTTAATAAGCTTCGTCTTTGACCTTGTTCTTCTTTTCATCTCGCTTTCGCAGCATACAGTCGTTGGCCATATGATTCGCCCCATTGCATTAATGGCAGTCGAATCCAGAATCACCTTTCAGCTTTTTCTCTTTCTTCTCTTCCTCAGCACGAACTTCCTTTTTTTTCAACTTTCTTCTCATCATTCCCAGATTTTCCAGCAAAACTTCCCTTCACATCACTTGTTTTCGACTTTTCATTGAAAGGCTTCTTGAAAAATTTCTTTACTCGATTATTAGAGTAAAATGTCACAGCTTCGTCATCAGAGTTGACGATCAGACCTTCATCTTCCGAATTCTCCTTCTCAACAACCTCTTTCTTAGCTTCTCTTCTAGTAACTTTCGAAATAAGAGCAAGTGGACCACCTAAACTGGTCTTTGATTCCTCAAAAATTTCATTCACTTCGGATTCATGTGCTTTCATCACATTGTAAAGATCATTCAGAGAGAAGTAATCAAAACTTTGCTGTTTCTTTATCATAAGGCTGACATTTCTCCATTCCTTTCGCAGACCCATGATGAATGTGAGATTGAACTCCATTGTTGATCGGATGACTCCATATCGGTTACATTTGAAGATTAGCTCATTCAGACGATGATAGTATGACTCAATTGTCTCTGCTTTTTTCTGCTTAAATTCTCCTAATTCAAACAGACATTGTTTGACTGAACTGATCTTCATTTTTTCGCTTCCTTGATACTTTTCCTTCAAAGTATCCCAAATCTCTTTTGCAGTCTTATAGATGCGCACATAATTGTAAACAACAAGAGGAAGAGCACCTCTGAGTTATTGCATACACTTCTTTTCATTCTTCAACAATCTTTCAGACTGTTCATTGACATTTTTACTGTTAGAAGAAGTTCCAATACTATGAACATCAGTAGGAGGATGAACATCACCGAGAGTACACTTCCACAGTTCTTCATCGATTCTGTTCAAATAATCCTCCATTCGATCAGCCCACTGATCGTAGAACTCAGGAATCAGCATCAGAACCTTCGTTGATGAACCAAAGAGATGAGAGTAAGAAGTCATCGTGTTCATGTTAAAGTTCGCCATTGTTGTACGGAAAATTTTGAGAAAAGCTCAAATCAAATTGAGATCAAACAGCTAAAACACTCAGAATTCAACAATCGAACACTCGATTTTACAACTAGAACGCATAATCGACTCACAACAGATTATCTAAGATGATTTTCTGAAGCAACAGGGCGGAAAATTGAAATCTAGAATGAGGCTCAAAACTTTTGCAAAAACTCAGAAAATCAGAACAATTCTGTATGAATCCTGCTTTGATACCAAATGTAGTTGTAATGGAATCGAGTATGAATTACGAGATCAGAGTAAAGTAAGAATGATGAACACGAGATCTAAATAAAGTCTGTTTAGCTCAATTATGCTTTCAGCAAATACAGAGACTTTTAGACAAAATGATGAAAGTTCTTATCTATCTCTAGTACACATCCCTATTTATAGTATAAGCTTATATTCAATGTTTTAAAGTTGTTAAATGTTTTTATATGATAATTTTCATTACTATGCAAGTTAGTATTGTGTTTCTATTCAAAGCATGACATTTTTATGTGATTGATTCAGTAAAAGAAAAGTGGTGATCATGCATCATATGAACGAACTGCACAGTAAATGAATAAATAAATCACAAGCTAGCTATAGTTTTCCCATAATGGATAAGAAAAACTCTACTATGATGATACCTCATGTTGCGAAGTAGATGTCTATCAGCATAGTTCCATGATAGGATGATTTTGTCTCCTATTATGGTAAGATGTTAAGGTTACACAATCCGACTAGGTCCTACCCGGACCCCATATTTAGCATATAGTCATGAGCTTAGTCCTACTCGTACCCTAGATTTTACATGAAGCCTTAAGCAAATGAAAATAATAATATGATTTGGAAAGGTCGGCCAGTTTGCATTGTGTGAGGACATGCATTACATAGTCAATATTTTGTTTTTGTGAAACTTGTCAAAGTAAAAGATTTTATCAAGTTTTTTATAATGATTTTGTGTCTAAACCCATGTAACTCACAAGACAATTTTGTCTCACATGTGTTTTGCTTAAATTTCATGTATATCGGGTTCAAGATTGAAGGATTAGAAGATTGTGGCTTATAGAAGTGAGCCTTTAGAGGATAGAAATTGGAATTAGTTTAGGTAATGTAAATATTTACTGCTTAATCATAGTTATGTTGATTTTATCAGTCGCAACACCAAGTGTCTCTTTGTATTTGAAATAAAGACAAACGTTATAAACAATGGTCATTATGCCACTTAGTGTCCTGTTCTCGCCACTTAACTCATAGATGACCTTCTGTTGATGTTAATTTAGCACATACTTTTCATGCAAAATGTAAATTTGACCTATATGTTGATTTTGTTGCTTCTGCATAAATGACACCCTCGACCACAAAACTAAATTCCTCCATGATGTACACATGAAACGAGCATGTCACATTTGGCAATGGTAATATCTTAAACATTTTTTATATTGGTAATGCAGTATGCATGTTTTATCAGTAATAATGATTTGGCATAGTTTCTTGAAACATCCCAAAAATACAGTCTAAAAATTTCGTTTTAAATCAATAATAAAACCATAATTATCATTCAACATATAAAAATCATAAATCGTGTATCTCCAGAATATCATAACATCTATCAAATATATCAGAGTATAAACATCCCAGGCTGAACAAATGGTGTGTGCACTGCAATCATCCTGAGCTCTTCCCTTTGCTACCGAAAGTACCTGAAACCCAAACAGAAAACTGTAAGCACGAAGCTTACTGAGTCTCCCCATACTACCACATACCACATAATCACATAATCACATAACATGGGCTTTGCCAACCACATCGGGCTCCGCCCAGCATCGGACCGAAGTCTGACATCGGGCCCCGCCCGGCATCAGACCAAGATCCGGTATACATATGAACATATCAACCATACATATAACATAAACACATCAACATATCGTGGGCCCCGCCCTGCAACATCGGGCCCCGCCCGACATCGGCCTTGTCCGGCATCGGGCCCCGCCCGGCATCAGACCGCATCCGGCATCGGGCCCCGCCCAGCATCGAGCAAAGCTCGGCATACATATGAGCATATCTACTAATACACATAAATATAAGCATAATCATCTAAACACAATCATAAATACATTCCTCGGGCCCCGCCCGACATCGGACCGAGATCCGGAAAGCATACTAACATTCCTCGGGAACCGCCTCAGCATCAGACCGGAGTCCGGAAACCATACAAATACAAACACATGCAAGAATCACAAAGACATCATACATACAAACATTCATCGGGTACCGCCCCGGCATCGTTTCGCAACCCGAAAACATATAAACCTACATCGGGCCTCGCCCGACATCGGACCTTAGTCTGAAACATACTAACATGCCTAAACGGGCCGGCCGTGGTGCCTTAGACCTGTTCCTACAGGAGAAGATTCACATTGCACTGCTGAAGTCCCGCGAATAAATCCCAGGCTGCTGGCTGAAAGATCCCCAAGCTGTCAACATCAAAACAAAACCCAATTAACCATTTGGGGCTTCCTATGCATAACTACATCGGACCCCGCTCGGCATCGGACCTTAGTCCGGAACATACTAACATGCATAAACGGGCCAGCCTTGGTGCTTTAGACCCGTTCCTATAGGAGAAGACTCACTTTGCACTGCTGGAGTCCCGCGAATAAATCCCGAGCTGCTGGCTGACAGATCCCCAAGCCGTCAACATCAAAACAAAACACAATTAACCATTTGGGGCTTCCTTTGCATACCTCTAAAATCCTCACTTGGGTAAAAGGACCATTTTACCCCTAACCTAGCTTGGTCCAAGACTAAGGCCCAAACTCATACTCTGAAGGCCCAAAAGTCCAATAATCAACCAAGGCCCAACTATGGCCCAATTTTCCAAATTGGGACCAAACCCCTCACATGGTCTTACCTTAAGGCCCAACCATTTATACTGGTCTAAACACTTGTCAATCCAATGGTCCAATATCTCATAATCATCAAGGCCCAATTATGGCCCATCTATGGCCCAATTTTCGAAATTGGGCGCAAGCCTTTCCAATGGGCCTTATCCTAAGCCCAATTCAATATTCTAGTCCATACTTGTTCTTGGATGGCCCACCAATAGTCCACACATCCAGGCCCAACTCAAAACCCAACATAATTAGGGTTTTCACATGAAATGACGATTAGGGTTAATTAGAAACACTTAACCTATGAAGGACTTAATCCATTAAGTCCATCCATCTATTAGGTCAATCATACGGTGTAATTGGGCATAAGCCATACATCAATCCACTGGTCTAAACGTGGGACCCGGTAGTCCAAAACTTACATCTTCCAAAATTAGGGTTTTCTAAACCCTAATTAGGGTTTCCAACCCAAGCACAAGCCAACCAAGTCCAAAATGAAGTTTTTAGGTCCATTAGGGTTCCACTAGGTCGGGCACCACCCACTGCCACCTCGGGCAGTGGTGGTCGGCGGCTGCTCACGGCGGCAGGCGGTGGCAGCCACCATTTCCAATGGTGGTGGCTTATAATCTTGACTCAAACTTCATCAAAACAACCCGGAAAACAACACACACCTTACTACACTCACACATACACACACAGCCACCATCATACGGCGGCTGATCGTGGTGAAGCGATGACAGCCACCACCTCACGGTGGTGGCGGTAGATTTCCGGCTGAATAAAACACCCACACACGACCATTAGACCTATAACAGCAGCACACGAACACTAACACAAGTAGAATCCAAGAAACACACCCGACATGGCTGCCCTTGAGGTGGCAGCGGCGGTCGGAGCGGCAACAACATCGCACCACAGCTTGTTCGGAGCGGTGACGTTCGACGGCCCTAGCGACACCGGCGACGTGGATGAAGGCGGAACAGAATAAGAAGTAGAGGAGGAGCGTCCGAGAATGACATCAACATTGCCCTGACATCGTCTCCGGCAACCTTGGCGTCGCTCAAGGTGGTTCTTTCGTTCGTGCATGACGTCACTGGCAGGAAGGCCATGATGGCATCTCGATGGTGAGGCAGCAGGTGGCGGTCGTTCGGAACTTCATCTAGTCGGAAAACAAGAGGGAAAAACAGGGTGGTGGCGAGTTAGATGACGAAAAAGGAGCACCGGGTATAACCCGTGCTTCCTTCAAACATTTGTACGTTTTTACAAGATCAGTCCCTCCTCACCAGATATTCTTCAACTTTAATCCAACATTTACCCTTTAGCCCCTGATTCCATAAATTCATTTCATTTTAGGTCCAAAACTTACCAAACAGCCCCTCCCCTACAAATTATTTTCAACTGAAGTCCGTATATTACCATTCAGCCCCTTAGCCTCCAAAATCTCTTCAAATTAAGTCCCAATAATTTACCAAGCAGTCTCTGCCTTCATAAATATTTACAAACCACTCCGGAACTTACACTTTTAACCCCCAACTTCTAAAATAGTAGCAATTAACTCCTCGAGACCAACACCTTTCTATATTATCATTTATTTTAGGACTACTATTCATTCATTAATTTGTCTATTTTTTTATTTAATAAATGGGGTGTCACAACTCTCCCCCTCTTAAATTAGATTTCGTCCTCGAAATCATTCCTTACAATTCCTTACACGCCCGCCAACTTGAACGACTTGGCCACAATCTCAAGCATAACCCCAGCCTTCCCCAGACAAATCAAGCCAACCCTCACAGGGTTCTAAAACCCGAAGATGCACGAATTCTTGGTATTATGATCATACTACTCAATCTAAAATTCAAAGTCTCGATACGGTCTGACTCTCTGACTGACCACCCATATAGAATCATTATAGCTGAATCTCGTTGTGGGTGACTTAGCATTACCCAACAATCTGTTACTCTAATCATACATGAAATCCTAAAATACCATTACTGCTTGAGACACCAAAACTGTCTGAAGCACTGAACTGCCTGAAACACTGAACTGCCTGAAACAGTACGTTGCACCCTGGCTGCCTTCCAAAATCCATCGAGACCTCCCTGGTCTCAATTCTTTTGCCAGTCATCTGAATTACCCGGTTCCAACCCAATTGCGAAGCCCAAAAGACTCCCACGTAGTCGCCCCACACGATTTCCGAACGAAATCCTTGTCTGTCAATAGTTGCCATTAGTTATCTTGCTACTATGGCTCTAACGACCTTCTGATCTAACTGATCGGGTCCATACGTCGAGTCCTGACGTTATCAATTCCAAGGCTAAAAATGATTGCTACATGACTAAAAGGTAGCCTTATATCACAAACGACCTAAAACGTTCCATCGCTTCCTTGATCCCATGACTGTAGTGGCATTCCTACGGTCATACGCTGGCTCAACAAGTCTAATTCATCTGGGGAAATCCGTAAACCAATATGTGGATTTGCCACGCCCTCACTACTGCAGCCGAACTGGTGGGTACTACTGTTCCTTCCGCGTTCTAATAACACGCTTATGTTAGCTACCAATCTAGTGAATGCTATGGCTACACCCGCAGACTTACAACACTCTAGCACTATCTGCCAACCTTGTGAATGCTACGGCTACAGCCGTAGACTTACAACACTTCTAGCACTATCTGCCAACCTTGTGAATCTTACGGCTACACCCGCAGACTTACAACACTTCTAGCACTATCTGCCAGCCTAGTGAATGCTACGGCTACACCCGCAGACTTACAACACTTTCTCACATTATCTGGATGCTAGTGAATGCTACGGCTATCCCGCAGTCTTACAGCACTTTCCACACTATCTCAATCGCTGATTACCAATCTGAACACATCCTACGTCGATCACACACACGATCTAACATCCAAAACTGAACTCATGTCCTGACTGGAATCCCCAACCTGATTTCCTGAAGCTGACTATCAAACATTTCGAGAACGCGGTCTCATTATTGGCAAGTTTTCCGAACTTCCAACTCACACTATCCTCATTCCATATAGTCGTTTGGGTTGTCTTCCTTCCTGAAAAAGATGCGAAACTTATCCTAGTTTCAAAACTGATCCTGCTTCTGAATCCCTAGACGATTCTCCCCCACTTGGATTCGTCTAAGTCTCCACAATACATGAAATTTGGAAAATTCCAAATCCTTCTCACCTTCCAACGATCGATCTGATGACAACCAGTCCTTACTATCTAGCGCTCCATTACTAGCCAATCAATAACGATTACTAATACCCCGAATCCTGTCGATGCTAGATAACCATCTTGCGGAACCCTGACTGCAGACCTTCCACAGAACACCCCGGATCCGATCTCAACCAAAAACCAAGATGACACTGTACACTCCCAAACTACAATTAGGTAGATGACCTTTCGCCACCCACTAATAATTATCGGTATGCAATTGGCATATGACATCTCTTTAGAATATAATTCAAACACAAATAGAGGATAAACCTAGAGTTACACTTACTCTAACCCTTGGAACGAAAGGCTCCACCGTGCAGTTTCCCGCATGTGCTGCACTGAATCTGGTCCTGTTGGCCTCTCAAAAGCTGGTTTGAAATCTTGGGTCTCCTTCCGAGACCCTTCAATATGAGCAACTGATCTGGCTTCCTTTTCCCAATGTGCTCCAAGTCAATATCTTGTTCTCGGGCTCTAGAAGTCATATCATTCAAGGTCTCGCACCCCGAGATACTCACGATCTCCCTGCTATCATTTTGCAGTATGTCATGATACCTTACCTTCTTCATTTCCTCATATACTGCATACTGTGGTACCAAATAAGCTCTCTCCCGAGACTTGGCTGTGATCTCTGCCACAGTCTCCGTAGTCTGGCGGAGATCTAACAATTCCTGCGCCAACTCCTGCGCCTCAATCGCCTGGGAAAACTCTACCCGGAACCTGGTCAGAAATTCATCCCATGACATGGCATCGACTGCATCATCACCCAACTCACTACCAACCTCTTCCCATCAATCACGTGCCATGGCCTTCAGGAGGCAGGAAGTAAGTCGGACCTTGTCCCTCTCGGGCAACGGCTGGTATGAAAAGTGTTGGCGACATCTGCCATCCATCTGCTGCTAGCAATGGGGTCCCTAGCCCCATGATAATCTGGAGCTTCACAAGCTCTGAACTTCCGAAACATCAACGTACGCGTCCCTACCATGGTTGTTATCTCAGTGCAGAACGCACTCAGCCTCTCATCGCAAATCTCTAAAATGCCCTCCTTGATCATACTGAAGATCATAGGAGTCTGGTAAGTGATATTGTACGTACTCTCAGATGGAATGAACTCCCTCATCTGACCATCAAGCTGCCTGGCTCCAGAGTCCGAGCCTGATCCCTCGCCGGCACCAGAACTACCATATGGTCTACCACGTAGCATCACCATACTCAAGTATATTATAACAATATCATAATACTTATCATAACTCGAGGGATCTCACACACTACAAGTTCCCTGGGTTTGTCTCCGGCTTCTTTGATTCGAGTATGGATCATCTGCTTTCAGTAGTAAGGGCCCATACTACCTTCCACATCGATCCGTTATTTCCTCAAGAACTACCTTGACTCCTCCAAGTCCCTTCTACTGCTACTGCTCTCTACTACTCTCATCCTAGGCTTACCCTAAGGTAATCACCAATCCACTCTCTGCCATCAGCTGCATAAGAAGTTCCTGCTATCTCCCCCTAACTAGCTCGCGAATACCATTACATATCACTAATACTAGATAATTCTTTGAATGAGAGGTTCTACCCTACAACGGTTAGACTAAAACGAGAGCTGCGAAATAAGGCTAAACCTAACCTTCTGAAATTATTTAGTCCTCGCAATATGTAACTTAACATATTCATTTACTAGTTAGTTAAAGATAGCTAAAACACCTAAAGCACAAATCAAGCAGCATTCGGGCATTGAGTAAACATAATCAAGCATATCATAATTAGGCCATCATATCACTGACAAATCAATACTAGCATGCAGCTCAATAAGCCCATACAGTAGGCACATAAGGCATCCTTCCTAGATCCTTAGTCCTAAACTAGCATGTAGTGCTCATACACATAATACAAGCATACAAGGCATCATTCCTAGATCCTTAGCCCTAGTGTAGCATGCAGTTCTCATAATTATGTCATAACATAAACTTGTATGGTTAATTTAGGAGTACTTACTTGAGCTCGGATGATTGCATACACCACACCCTTTTTCTCTTTTCAAAATCCTTTTCACTTTTCAAAGGTCTTTTTATAAAAATGATTTTCCTTTTGGAAAATTTTTCATACCAAGTCCTCAGTTTGAGTTCAGACACACCGAGAGTGTGCCCGAATCCCTCAAACCAAGGCTCTGATACCAACTTGAAACATCCCAAAAATACAGTCTAAAAATTCCGTTTTAAATCATTAATAAAACCATAATTATCATTCAACATATAAAAATCATAAATCGTGTATCTCAAGAATATCATAACATCTGTCAAATATATCAGAGTATAAACATCCCAGTCTGAACAAATGGTGTGTGCACTGCAATCATCCCGAGCTCTTCCCTTTGCTACTGAAAGTACCTGAAACCAAAACTGAAAACTATAAGCACGAAGCTTAGTGAGTCTCCCCATACAACCACATACCACATAATCACATAATCACATAACTTGGGCCTTGCCCACTACATCGGGCTCCGCCCGACAGCGGACCGAAGTCCAGCATTGGGCCCCGCCCGGCATCGGACCGAGATCTGGTACACATATAAACATATCAAACATACATATAACATAAACACATAACATAAACATATCAACATATCGTGGGCCCCGCCTTGCTACATCGGGCCCCGCCTAGCATCGGCCTTGTCCGACATCAGGCCCCGCCCGACATCGAGCAAAGCTTGGCATACATATGAGCATATCTACTAATACACATCAACATAAGCATAATCATCTAAACACAATCATAAATACATTCCTCGGGCCCAGCCCGACATCGTACCGAGATCCGGAAAGCATACTAACATTCCTCGGGAACCGCCTCAGCATCAGACCGGAGTCCGGAAACCATACAAATACAAACACATGCAAGAATCACAAAGACATCATACATACAAACATTCATCGGGTACCGCCCCGGCATCGTTTCGCAACCCGAAAACATATAAACCTACATCGGGCCTCGCCCGACATCGGACCTTAGTCTGAAACATACTAACATGCCTAAACGGGTCGGCCGTGGTGCCTTAGACCTGTTCCTACAGGAGAAGACTCACATTGCACTGCTGAAGTCCCGCGAATAAATCCCAGGCTGCTGGCTGAAAGATGCCCAAGCTGTCAACATCAAAACAAAACCCAATTAACCATTTGGGGCTTCCTATGCATAACTCTAAAATCCCCACTTGGGTAAAAGGACCATTTTACCCCTAACCTAGCTTGGTCCAAGATTAAGGCCCAAACTCATACTATGAAGGCCCACAAGTCCAATAATCAACCAAGGCCCAACTATGGCCCAATTTTTCAAATTGGGCACAAACCCCTCACATGGTCTTACCTTAAGGCCCAACCATTTATATTGGTCCAAACACTAGTCAATCCAATGGTCCAATATCTCATAATCATCAAGGCCCAATTATGGCCTATCTATGGCCTAATTTTCCAAATTGGGCCCATGCCTTTCCAATGGGCCTTATCCTAAGCCCAATTCAATATTCTAGTCCATACTTGTTCTTTGATGGCCCATCAATAGTCCAAACATCCAGGTTCAACAGAAAAGGCCCAACTCAAAACCCAACACAATTAGGGTTTTCACATGAAATGACGATTAGGGTTAATTAGAAACACTTAACCCATGAAGGACTTAATCCATTAAGTCCATCCATCTACTAGGTCAATCATACGGTGTAATTGGGCATAAGCCATACATCAATCCACTGGTCCAAACGCGGGTCCCAGCAGTCCAAAACTAACATCTTCCAAAATTAGGGTTTTCTAAACCCTAATTAGGGTTTCCAACCCAAGCACAAGCCAACCAAGTCCAAAATTAAGTTTTTAGGTCTATTAAGGTTCCACTAGGCCGGGCACCACCCATTGCCACTTCGGGTAGTGGTGGTCGGCGGCGGCAGCCATCATTTCCAATGGTGGTGGCTTATAATCTTGACTCACTTCATCAAAACAACCCGAAAAACAACACACACCTTACTACACTCACACATACACACATAACCACCATAATACGGCGGCTGGTGGTGGTGCAGCGATGGCAGCCACCACCTCACGGTGGTGGCGGTGGATTTTCGGCAGAATAAAACACCCACACACGACCATTAGATTTGTAACAGCAGCACACAAACACTAACACAAGTAGAATCCAAGAAACGCACCCGACATGGCTGCCCTTGAGGTGGCAGCGGCGGTCGGAGCGACAGTAACATCGCACCACAGCTTGTTCGGAGCGGCGGCGTTCAACGGCCCTAGCGACACCGGCGACGTGGCTGAAGGCGGAACAGAAGAAGAAAGAGGATGAGGAGCATCCGAGAACGCCATCAACACTGCCCTGACGTCGTCTCCGACAGCCTTGGCATCGCTCAAGGTGGTTCTTTCGTCCGTGCATGACGTCACCGACAGCAAGGCCACGATGGCATCTCGATGGTGAGGCAGCAGACATCGGTCGTTCGGAACTTCATCTGGTCGGCAAACAATAGGGAAAATGAGGTTGTGGCGGCTGGTGAACTCGAGTGGCAGCTGAGTGAAAATAGGGTTAGGGTTTGGGAGTAACAAGGTGACAGGTTAGATGACGGGAAATGAGCACCGGGTATAATCCGCGCTTCCTTCAAACATTTGAGCGTTTTTACAAGATCAGTCACTCCTCACCAGATATTCTTTAACTTTAATCCAACATTTACTCTTTAGCCCCTGATTCCATAAATTCATTTCATTTTAGGTCCAAAACTTACCAAACAGCTCCTCCCCTACAAATTATTTTCAACTGAAGTCCATATATTACCATTCAGCCCCTTAGCCTCCAAAATCTCTTCAAATTAAGTTCTAATAATTTACCAAGCAGTCCCTGCCTTCATAAATACTTACAAACCACTCTGGAACTTACACTTTTAACCCCTAACTTCTAAAATAGTAGCAATGAACTCCTCGAGACCAACACCTTGCTATATTATCATTGATTTTAGGGCTACTATTCATTCATTAATTTGTCTATTTATTTATTTAATAAACTGGGTGTTACAGTTCTTGTGGCTCCTAAACTAATCAAGAATATCCTTTCTATAAGTTAATTAACCTATGATTCACTAGTTGTTGTTTTTTATTATACCTTTTCTATTCAGAAGCGACAAACCAATGAGGTACATGAAATGGATAAGTGTGCTAGAACAAGGTCATAAAGCTTTAGTGGCTCAACTAAATTCCAACAAGCTTTATGTGTCTTATGAACTATGGAAAAACCGTATAGGACATGTTTCATAGTCTACTATTTCATTGTTGAATAAGCTTGGTGTATCTTATGAACTCTGGCACAACCGTATAGGACATGTTTCATAGTCATTTATTTGTTACCTCTGTTTTATCCAAACCTAGTACTTGCTCCTCATGTGAGCTTTCTATTAGTTATAGATTATATTTTCCTCTTAAAGAAAAACGAACCTTTCGTGTTTTGGATATGATATGTTTTTTACGATTTTTTACACTTCACCTAGTTATGTCTTATGTTTGTTGACGATTTTTCGCGATTCACCTAGTTTTATCCTTTGAAACACAAATCAAACTTTGTTACAGTCCTTAAAAGAAAATTGACCTTTGTACAAATGCAATTATCAAGCAGGGTTAAAGTGTTTCAAAGAGTTGGTGGCACGGTTTCTCAATCATGATGTAAAACGCTACTTGTTGAGAATGGTACTCATCACCGTTTGGCATGCCCTTGTACGCCTCAACAAAATGGGCATATTGAGCGTAAACACCGCCACATCATGGAAACCGGATTAGCAATGCTCTTCAATGCAAATGTCCCAACCTCCTCATGGGTTAATGCTTTTAGTTCAGCTATCTACATCATAATCGATTTCCAGCATAAACTCTTATAACATCACCCCACCCATGGTCGCAACAAACCGCCAAAAGAAGTCGGTGTTTATGGTGTAAGCATGATTTCTGGTGAGGTCTTAGGGTTGCAATTTACCGTCTATTTATAGGCGATGAATAATAAAGAACACATCAAGAATTTGCACGATCATTCAACACGGTCTTTGTAGACATTAGACGTTAAATGAGACATTACCTTTGTTATTCATTTATGTCACAAAAAGTGTATGATCGTGTTCAATATCCAGGACACCGGTTCACGTCTAAGGTTTCTTCCACTACCTCCTAAAGGTGTTCAATGTGATGGGTCAACGTCCATTGATAACTCCAAACACCTATCATTGTCGGTCAACCTCTAGGGTTTTGAGGCGTAGTAAGCGACCAATTCTTGTTTTTTTTTCTATTTTTTTTTTGTTTTTTTACCAATTTACAGGGTCAACATTCACAGTATACAAAAACACAAAAGTATTTTGATTGAACATAAAATAGTGTATTTGTATGTTGTTTAACTCTGTATAAAACATACCCAAAATGAAACCATCAAAAGTGATCTTCTTAGTGTATTTTTATTTTCTGTGTTATATAGAAATATATGTATT
This sequence comes from Lactuca virosa, assembly GCF_052849685.1. Lineage (NCBI taxonomy): Eukaryota > Viridiplantae > Streptophyta > Magnoliopsida > Asterales > Asteraceae > Lactuca > Lactuca virosa. Next base: position 176,821,966 of record NC_136434.1, on the reverse strand, counting down.
GTTCTAGATTATGTGTTTCGTTGTTGGGATGTTATCCACTACTTAATATTTTATTGAAATACTTTGTTTGAAAGTTCATGATATCGAATGTCGTCATCCAAATAAATCCTGATTGCTATCTTTTTTTTTTTAAGCTGAGTGTTGCATTGTTGCAACATGCTTTTGCCTTCTTTCTATATGTTTATAAATGTAATAATTAGTTAGCAATAAACTTACGAATACTATGAATCATAAAACATATTCACGCTCACGCAAAATGACATGAGTTGGTTAGGCTAATAGGCACAATGGGTTGTCGCATCAATCATCCATCGGGTCATAAGCAAGTCAAGTGTTATCAAGTTTTTCATTTGATACCGTAATTTAAATCTGATTTTTTTTCATAGACCAAATCATATGTAAAAGTAAATGCATGCAAATAGGACCCCAAAAATAATTGATAAATTAGAGGAAAACAGAATTATTAAAAGAGAGAAGGTGTGAATTATAGCTACACCACACTAAATGTTGTTGCACAAACCCACCCACCAATCTGCCTTTATTCCCATCATATTTAGGTCTCAAACCAAACCTTTATAGATGGGAGTGTTACCATAAAATGGATGGATCTAAGTTAATTTTAAATGATGAAATGATTTAAAAGTATATTTTATTTGATTTATTAATAACTTATGAAAATAGAAAGAAAGCATGTTCACCAGTTTGATCCATTATCAAGTTCAATCGAAGAAAATTTGGAAAAAGGAAAACCGATAGTTCTATAACTTTGTCGGTATTATGTGCATAAAATATGAGATAGAAGAGTCGTTTTATAATGAGAATAAATCTCACCCAATTTGTTGATCCAAAAAACATCTGGTTCATGCAAATACTTTGTAAAATACGTGGACGAGACAAAGCATCTCAAAAAGAAGGCAGATATAGATGTCAATTCTAAAATCGATGAATGTAAAATGTTAAATAATATAACATGAGAAGACTCCTTTGAAATGTTTTATCACAAATGTTTTTCACTACTAAAAAGTGGTTAAAATAGAAGACTTTTTAGTTATTGCATCAAGATTTTGATGAAAAAAGAAGCCAAGTCTATACATAAGAGTGGTTTGGAATGTGAGGTGAATAGACAAGATCTATTCAAAGGAAATATAATTTTTTTATAATATATTTGTTCCAGATTGGGAGTAAATGTTTAGAGGAAAAAACAAAAAACATTGTCCCTTCCCTCTTTGATATACATTGGTGAACAATTTTTTCCTTTGTTGCTTTATCTTTCTCTAAAAAGAAACTATGAAAACACAATATAAACTTATAGATAAGTTTTTTAAATCAATAATTATGAAATCAAAACTAGTCACCAACTAAGTTATGTACGTGTTTCGACTAATTAAACGAATCTATTTTCAGTTTAAAACATACCACAAAACAAATTTGAAGAAAATTTCCAGAAATGAATGATTTTGAAATCCAAAAAACTATAATTTGATAATTGTCGATTGAGTAAATGAGTTAAATCTAACAAGTGCATCTACCGAATAGAAGTCATTTCAAACGGAGTTAGTGGTTTCAATGTGGTATCAAACAACACATGAAATCACACCCAAAAATTTATCAAACTTTTCATCCTAATGTATATATGTTAATAAGAATGTTCTTAAGTTCAAGTTTTAACATATTTTCCTGCTATTTTGACCTTTCAAATTATTCAACAACTTAAACCAAATCGAATTGCATCTAACACACCATGAACAATAACTGTGTGAATCTTTATTTATAATTTTATACAGAAAAATTGAAAGATTGGGCGAGGGAGAAGATCGTAAGATCAGGAGATAAAAAGAAAACTCAAGATCAAGATCATCATCCAAATTGGTTTTTTTTTTTTTTTCATGAATTACACCTTATAAGTTCATGATTCTTCTGTAAAATCAAGACGATCGATACTAAAACTTCAATATCACAGATTTGAAGAAGAACCCAGATCGCAAAGTCACCTCAAATTACACTAATCTACATATTTCATCATCATCATCGACAACAGCAATCTAAACAAATCAAGATTTTTGAAGAAATTTACCAGAAATTTCTTGAAATCTCCCTCCAAAGATGATGACTTTTCTTGGAAAAACAGAAGATTTTGGAACAAAGATCGTACGAACTACGAACAACCCGTAGATTTCTTCATCATCGTGATCAAGATCGTGGGATTTTTATAGGCAGAGTGCAGTGACGTATAAATCATCATTAGGGTTAGAAGAGAATCCGATTTCGTCCAACGGTGGTGGGAGGTTGAGATCGAAGGGTAAAGGTTTCCGGGAAGATGAAGACAGATCGCCGTCATAATAATAATCGTCGACCACGGAGGAGGACGAGTCGCAATTGCTGTGGCAATCGTCATCGTCTTGGGGAACCGGCGGCGGTTTTAATCGGTGGTGGGTTTTAACGGGATTCGACGGCCGTGGACCGCTCGTCGACTCGACGGTGCTGCTCAGACTACTCATCGTCGGCGGAGACTGATAGAAAGTTTGTTGGTGGTGCTTTGTTTGATCATCGGCGGCATGATCGTGGATTTCGTTCGACGGTAAAAATGGAAAATTGGTTTTAGCCTTAGAGCCGCGGAGGGAGCGTGCGGCGGCGTCGTAGGCTCGTGCAGCGTCTTCGGCGGAATCGAAAGTGCCTAACCAGACACGAGCTTTCTTCCATGGGTCACGGATCTCGGCGGCGAATCGACCCCATGGTCTCTTTCGAACGCCACGATACCGTGGCTCGTTGGTCTCCGGTTGCTGAGCCACCATCTCCTCTGGTCTCGATCCGATCGGTTCTCCGACGGCGGCCTTCGCTCTGCTGCCTCGTCGCATGACCATTTTTTTCCGGTGGATCAAATAGGATCGGAGATGCTGATCGTATCTTTTCTCTGATCGTGAATTTTTTTTCCGGAGGGTTATCGTAATCACCACCTCCTTTGATTGAAATCAGAAATCATTCCGTAACTTCGTCGGTTTTTCAAGGTTTCTTGATTTTCCGATCGGTTTCTCTCTCTTCTACCTTATCTTTTTGTTTCTCTCTCTATAATTTCTTCTTCTTCTTAATCTCCCCAATGGAGAAAAGAAATTCGACCTCATTTGCTGGGGATTATATTAAATTTTATTCTGACATGATGGTGAATTGACCGAAATGCCTTATGTGTTTTTATTCTTTTTTCCTTTTCATTTTCTTGATTTTTCTGGTTTGGGGCTAGTATGGTAATTTGCACTCTTATCCTTTTGCAATCGCAAGGGTCTCTCTTCGAAATTCAAGTTTAGTAGATAAGCAAAAAAGACCTCGTGTTAATACTAATTGTCAGTTTCAACCCTATAAGACACAAACCATGTCATTCCCACTTATTTATGAGAATAATAACAAGAAAACCATTACTATTTCTATAGATATTTTATTTTGCCATCCCTTTTTTGGAATAAAAGACGTCATCTTGTCTCTTAGTTTTGCAATGTTGACCAATTAATCGGATTAATCGGATGTACCGTTTGTTTCAGGTTACAAACATGACATGAATACTTTGTCTTTTAAAGTAGAAAAAAAAAGATTATGATAAAACATCGACGGGGCAATTTACAAAATCAATTTACAATGTTTGATCAACCAAAATCAAAGTGTAAGGATGAGTAATAACAAATCATTGGTGTTTTGTCCATAATGTTGTATCATATCAATCTATTGGATTGATTGTGTCTTTGTCTTTGTTTTCGAGCAAGTGTTATAGAATGTAAACTTAATTATCAAATTCTTATAGCGTATGGAGGAGTATAGAGACTCGGCCGTCCTTTCTCGTGGATGATGAGATTGAAAACAATAAAATAGATTCTATCTTCGATGTTGAAGTAGTAAATTAAATTGTTACTTCAAAAATAGTATGGGATAGTCCCAAAGAGTACAAAATGTTTATAACATAATTTCAAAAATGTTAAAAAAAAAACAAGCATGATGGATGATTGGTGATGACGTATTGTTGGGTTTTGTTCAAAAATAGTTTCATAAACTAGAAAAATATGACAACGGAAGACTTAAAATTTTGAACATAACATAACATTTTATACCCACCAAGGATCTCCTTGCAGGTTATCGAAAGATAAAATACCAACCATAGAAATGATGAAGAAATAACAACATTTGTTGTTCTTTGGACTATCTTGGGAGGCTTGGAAGTTAATGAAGAATGTGGAACCTTTGAGACACCAACAATGACTCAACTTGATATAGATGCTAGTCCATAAACTCTTAAACCCTTAAGCATTAAGTTCATAACCAATATGAACTTAAAAAGGGCATGAAGATGCAAGTAATCTTGAAGAAAAGAAGAACAAAATGGAGAGAGTAACCTCCTCTAAGGAGGTTACGGTTTTAAGAAGCAATAATGAAGCCAACAATTCAAGAGTGGAAACATCATATTTATATTATCTTATGTTTTTCTTGGACCTCATTCCAACAAGACTTACTCTTCATTCCATAATGAAGTCAAAATCCAATTACAATTCATAATTACTTATATATGTTTAGAATTTAGCATCTTGTGTAGCTCTTTCCATAAAGATCATTTCTAAACTAATTATCTCATATACATTCTCATAGTTCTTCTAAAGTACTCTTAGAATGCTCTCTTAGTCATCTAGTGACTTAACCATGTATTCAATTAGTATCCTATGACATGCTTACAACATGATCAAATTCCATGTCATATGCATAATATGGCGTAAATGATGAATTCATTTGTCAAGCAAATAGAATATACATCATTTCTTCTAGTTCAAGCCTATGAGCTATGTACTTTTGAGGCTAGCTCAAAATGGCACCATATGACAATGTCAAGAATTCTCCAAAAGAATCTTGTTGTTTGATCCCTTTCAAGATATTGCCAATATATGTATAAGGACATGAAACTTTTAACATTAATTTTATCTATCCCTTAAAGATTTTACATTCCAAGAATGTATCTTCTCCTTCCTAAGTCTTTCTTTTTAGAAACGCTTTTCGAGTCAAGGTGAAAACGACCTTACTTGGTCAGAATGTGATTTCAAATGATTAATTATGTTTTATTCATACAAGATTAGGAATTTTACTATGCTCCCACTAGTTCTTAGTAAACACACATGTTTTTTTCATTTTGATGTAAAAACATACCGTGTGGTTTTACATACAATGATGATTGCAACATTGAGATGTTTGCTTTATATTCACAAGTGGATCTCAAGTTCTACATATTTTGTTAGGATAACTTGGATTAAGAAAACCTCTAGGCTAATCTATATAGATATCTTCCAGTAGATGTTTATTAAGAAAAACGGTCTTTCTTGAAATCTATTTACTATATCTCATATTAAGAATATGAATTTATAGCAAATAATATCATTGTTGATCTAATCATAGCTACCTGTGAAAAAGGTTTGATCACAGTCAATGTCATGAGTATGATGAGGACCATAGTCAATGACATGAGTATGAGAAAATCCTTTTACTACAAGTCTTGCTTTAAATGTGTATGGTTATCCGTGTAATTTATTCTTTCTTGAAGAATCATTTCTCCTTCTAGCCTTGCTATAGGGATAAATTCTAATCAAGCCCATACTTGATTCTCATACATAGATTACATCTCATGTTCATGACTCTAAGTTATTTATCAGATTCGAGATCTGACATAGCATCTTGGTACTTGATGAATTTCCAGAAACCATCAATAAAAGCTCATCAATGAGAATTCCACATTTCTCAAGTCATAGATGATTTCTACCATTATTGCGAACAATTTATGTTTGTGAATAGCTATTATTCAATTTAAATAATCCTTGTTAAAACTAGTGTCAACTAGTTAATACATAAGGTTATGGTTCTTGAGCTGCTTCAAGTTCCATGTACCTCCCACTTGCTTTGTCATTAGAATCTTGCTTTCTACTAACTTAGCTTTCACAAGAATAAAAGAACCTATTCTTGTTGGGTTAGCATATAACAATCTAAGCCACATTTAGAGTATTATACAAAAATGTATTTGGTAGATTTTGGGTTTAGAAGCTTTAGTCCAACATCAGCTTCAAATCCATAAAACATTAAGTAAGATAAGGATGGAGCATTTCCATACTAAGTCTTATAAAGTGTTTAATCTACTTATTAGTTGGTATTTGTATTCAAGATACAATTTAATAGTGATTGAAGTATTATCCCAAAAAGATTAAATGAGGATATTTCTACCGATTAGAAAGTAAATCATACCAAGTAAGATTTAATTCATCCTTTATTCTCATTAAGGCCTTAGATGGTTCTTACCGATTTGCATCTCAACTTTTGAAACCTTCAACAAAGATTTCACAATTTTGCTTTACCACGTAAAATATAATTAAAACTACTGTAGTTGTTAATAAAGTTGATTTGGTATCTTGTGCTTAATCTCAGACATTCACTAGAAAGGAAGTCATACACCAAAGTGTATAGTTCCTTAATTATTTTTCTCTACACCTTAGTGAAAATATCATTAGGAATCCTTTACATATAAATAAGGTTCACATATGTCAAATAAACTACATTATTTTCCTTCAAATATCCCTTTCTTGAAGTTGGAACATGTGAATGTCATTTATATAATAAAGATAACAATGTCAAATATGAGTTTGATTTAAAACAAGTTTAAGTCAAAAGTGGTTGCATATAGAACTTAATTTTATTTATAGAATGTTGATATTTACTTCATACTTCTATTAAGAGATCTAGTCTCATAAATAGAAGTTAATCATTTCAGAATATGAATATTATCATTATGAAAAACGATTAAGTAAATTATCAAACATTTGAATAAAATAACTGAGACATGAATTTAGACATGCTAAATTAAAACATACATTGTTCCAAAACAAATATTGTTTTATATTACAAATAATTTATGTTCTAAGCATAAATAATAAACTAAACTCCGAGAGTGTAGTTCCAACTTGATTGTGCTCAGCTGGTACTCTTCAGTAAATATTTGCAATCCATTTACAAATATTAGGTTAACATTTAAGTACCAAGTACCTAAGTGTTATATGAAAAGTATGAGTTCTATCTAGTAGATACTAGAAGTACTAGTCTCTTCTAGACTTTCTTTCCAAATAAGAGGAGTAAATCCTCTTCCAATGTTCAGTTTCTTCACAAAAGAAACAAGATTCATTTATATGGGCCTTAGTAGATTTCTTGGGCTTAAAGGTGTTCAGTACATAAAACATGGGTCTCCTGGATCACACAATGTGATTTCTTTAGCCTTGCATTATTCCAATGTTTAAACTAGCTTTAAATAAAATATCACTTTATTTATTGGAATATTGTTTGACCTGTTATATCATCAGATATATGTTTAAATTATCCAAGACTTCCTAGAAGTCATGAATAACTATTCCTAGCTTGATGTTAGAAGCATCTTAAGCATCACAGTGATGCCTTTACTAGGTATCATCTTTAGGTTTAATTGCTCAAAGAAAATAGTTTAGGACTAGGACCTTTAAGTGTATACAATTTCATATCTCTCACGAGATTGTCGCTTAAGACATGAACCCAATCATTGAAGTTGTATCTATTGAATGTTATTGTTTCATTAAGTCATTAAAGAAAATGAAAATTCATGATAATGGGAATGGATTGTTTAAATACAAAATTTTAACAAAATTCATTTAGTATTTTCAATATTTAATCTTTAATAATTAATACCCTTTTAGTTTCCCAAAACATTAAATATCAAACTCTAGGATTCAAGTTGCAAAACAAATAAATGGTTAGGTATCATTTATCCCATCCATTTCAATTCAACCCGGTAGATATCAATTATCAGTTATATCTTACTATATAATTCCTAGATTTATGGGATCGTTAATAACAAATTTAATTACACATGTTTGATCCCATCTATGTCTCGGATCTCTCTTGCTTAGGTATCCTTTGTCACAAAATATTTCCGATCAAATCATCCAATTTGAAAAACATGTGTAATCGGCCTATAACTTGGTTATAGAAATCACGAAGACACCCCGGCTATCCAAAGATAACACTGAGCGGTTAGGTATCCTTTATCCCACTAGTGCATACAAGAGATGTGCGAGTTTTCTTCAAAAGGATTGCACAGATTTAAGGTTTGTAAAATAAGGGTATTTATATGTTTTATAATTCTAGTATAAAAACATATGATATCATGGTTATTACATGCATATAATAAACCTTGGTATCAATTTTCAAAAGAAAATCACTTTTAAATGTTCTATATAAAAAGCTTGTTTTTATATAATTTGACACAATTCAATTTTAATAACCTGTATTAATTTTGAGTGCATTTGAACATTATATATCTTTAATAAAACTTTATTTTATTACTTATATATATGGAGTTTGCATAAGTTACAAAAATCACCATTTTGAAACGTATAATGGAGTATTTCAAAATTTTCCGTTATTAACGATTTTATAAAATTGGGTTTTATTTTTAAAATAATAACTTGTTACATCTTATGTCCAAATTTGAAAACCCAAACTCCATGTGATGTTTATTTTGTCCAAAATTATTTTAGCATGTGAAAAACTAATTTATCATCCACACATAATAATTGCATAAAATAAACAACACAAACATGCATAAAAAGATATGTGCATAAACATAACCAACTAATGAAATTTTTGTGAGCCAACACAAAAAATGTCAAGTCCATTCCTAAAAGGACATTTAAGGGGACCCAAAAACTTCTTGTAATGTTGTTGTAGAAGCTCCCACTTGAGTAAACACCTATTGCTTGCAAAAGATTTGAAAGACTTCTTGAATGCTAAAATTCAGCAACTGTCGCTAAAAGTCCAACAACCTTTTGAAAAGAGCATTAGTGACACTTTTCAGAAAATGTCACTGAAAATCCTGCACACCTTTTAGACTCGAAACTTGCTCTTTTGTCTTAAAAAATGGTTCCAACTTCATCGCTTGTTACATTTTTGTACAAACCATATGAATAAATAAATTATTACAACCATTTTTATAAAATAACCAACACAACAACACAACAAACACAATGGTCATTGGCTAGTTTATGCACATCATATACATCAATATACATATAAAACAACCTTTATTTTTCTACGACAACTTTTAAATGACAAAAGATGCATGAAACTTTGGTCACATAAAATAACAAATACAAAGTTGTCATAAAAAATATGTATGAACTTATTTTTATACAAAAACAAGTTATCCATATTCTCCAAAAACTAAGGTTTCCAAAAATCAAAAAAATCTAACCAAACTTTCAAGGTGACTCTGATACCAATTATTGTGTTTTAGTTCAAAAATAGTTTCATAAACTAGAAAAATATGGCAACGGAAGACTTAAAATTTTGAACATAACATAACATTGTATACCCGCCAAGGATCTCCTTGTAAGTTATAGAAAGATAAAATACCAACCATAGAAAGGATGAAGAAATAACAACCTTTGTTGTTCTTTGGATCCTCTTGGGAGGATTGGAAGTTGGTGAAGAATATGGAACCTTTAAGACACCTACAATGACTCAACTTGATGTAGATGCTAGTCCATAAATTCTTAAACTCTTAAGCATTAAGTTCATAGCCAATATGAACTTAAAGAGGGCATGAAGATGCAAGTAATCTTGAAGAAAAGAAGAACAAAAAGGAGAGAGTAACCTCCTCTAAGGAGGTTACGGTTTTAAGAAGCAAGAATGAAGCCACCAATTCAAGAGTGGAAGCCTCATATTTATATTGTATTAAAGTGAAGTCTTTAACCATTAGGTCCTTCCACTTTTTACAAGCATGTCCCTAAAGCTTACATGTCTCCCATGCTTCTTATTACTTTTATTAAACAAACATGAAAGTCATACTCTTGTCTTTTGACTCTTATTTTATAAAAATAATAAAAGGACGAAGAAAAAAGCTTTATATTTTATAAACCAAGTTTTTAAAATATAGATTTTAAATTTTTGGTAAAAGACAAAAGAATTTATCTAGTCCAAAATGTTGTGCATGACTTATTAATTCATACCATATGAATTGTATATAATGTTACTTGCTAATGAAAATTATTATTTCCTAGAAATAAATTATTTCCAATTTAATTATAAGAGTTTATTGAATATTTATTAAAACCAATTTCTAATAAATAATAAATTGTATCAAGTTGTTGTTAGTGTGACCCATTAGTGTCATATTTTAATTAGCAATATCACTTTAATATGACTATTGAGCATACTAGACCTTTCACGTACCCCATAGCAGTCCGTCGTAATGCAACTAGACAATGGCATCCAGTCATAGCGAAGCAGCCATTGAATTGAACGTATTAAAGGAAAAACAGTTGAACGGCACTAACCGGCTAGGCTTGGGAGCCAACAAAAGCCAACGTCGAGACTAGGTCTTGACGAGACAGATGAGAGGGTTAGATACCCCCAACAGCTAGTGCCATACGAGAGAAACCTTCTTGATCCCCACATAAAGCTGTGAGTTGGCGTACGGAAGCAGGCGTTGATATGGTTGTGCACGGGCCACTACCATGGATTCCCTCTACATCAATCAGGATAGAGGAGGATTCAGATAGGGACATGGGGACCAATTGCATCCCAGTATGCCAGAAACCGTTGTTATGGTCCCCCCCTCGTACAAAAAGCGCTACCTATATAAGAAATGTTGACTTCATCAGAGGAGGTATGTTCTCTCTAGATTCTCTCGCTAAGATACCATCTAAAGGCCTTACGTAATCCAGTTACTAGAGCGTCGGAGCGTCCTCCTGGGATCCCCTCCCGGAGAACGTCTGACGTTCCCGCTTGGAAGTTTCCTTACCCAACCGGAGTCACGCTTGTGGAATGACATCGCAAAATTGGCGCCATCCTTTGTGTGACAACACGAACAAAACTTGCACAAAAAATCTATGATGGCTGAGGAAGAAGAGATAGAGATATTGGAGGAACGGGCAGAAGGAAGTGGAGCCAACAGAAGCCCGATCCGTTCCATGCAGTCGTTAGATCAACACGCCGCCATAACACTCACATTGTCGTCGAATCCAGCCACCAACACAACAGTGCAAACGAGACAACAAAGTATAACCCAACGTCTGGAACTAACGATAGCAACAACACCACTGCTCTCCATTCCTCTATCTGGAGCACAAACTGTTGGCCACAACACAGCTAGCGTCGTGACAAATTCTAGCACCACTATAACAAGGGTTATGTTTCTAAATACTCATAGTAACAACCAATTGCCACCATTCACGAAAACATCCCAACCAATGTACAACGTTCAAAATACACATCTACATGCACAAACGACAAACCCATTCATTACACCACTTTCCAACATCACATACGAAAATACCTACATGCCACTGTATAACACCGTTAGTGCAGCAACACAAGTGCCTCCCCAAAACTCGTATATTCATTTTCAAACACCATATATGCCCTTCCAAATGTCGTATGCACATCTACAATACCAGCATGCATCACAACTTGCTATGGGACGAAACGTTCTCTCACCCTTCATAACAGATCTCTCGAACTATGATATTCCAAACACATCCAAGCTACCTACATTAAAAACCTACAATTGCACGACACCAGACAACAATATAGACACATATTAATGGACCATGACATCTCTCAAGTTAGATGAAAGGTTTTGGTGCACCTATTTCCCCACTACCCTCTATAGGAATGCGGGAACATGGTTCAAAATGTTGGCACTAGGGAGCATTAGTAATTTTGCACAGTTAAAGTACGCTTTCTTGACAAACTTCATGCAACTGCGACTATATAAAGGAGACACACACACACACCATAATTGAGTGTAAACAGAAGGAATGGGAGACGGTAAAGGAATACTTCGAGAGGTTCACTAAGGCGACCCTCGACACACCTGGGCAAAATGAAACAATGGTCACCGACGCATTTACAGTAGGCTTGTTCCTCGGAGAGCTGTCTAAAAAGTTTCTAGGAAGGACTTCTCAAACTAGACACGAGCTGAAAGAGTCGAAAAATACATACGACAGGAGGAAGGAACAACAAACAAACACGCATACTTCGATGCTTTGACCGCCACCAAACACCAGCGAACCGGAAAACAGAATACTTATAGCCCTACAAGGTAGACAATATAACCTTACCAGTCAGCCAGGAAGGCAAGATGGTACAAGCCGTCTCACAGGAGATCCAGACGACCGGAAGTATACACCATGGCTGACAAGCGACACGAAAAAAATAGCAGGCGGAAAACAAAGTATTATGAATATCACCGAACGACACAGTGTAACGTCCCAAAAATTTAGATAAAAAATTTTTGTTTTGTAAATAATAAAACTATAATACAAACATCATTATAAAACCAAGATAGAACAAAGTGTATCAAATACATTATGAAACACTAGAGTAATCGTAAAATGAATCATCCTGGGCTCTTGCATTTTGAACCAGAAGTACCTGAAACATAAATTGAAAATCGTAAGCACAAAGCTTAGTGACTTTCACAAAAATACCGCATACCATACATATCAAACATATAGTGGGCCCCGCCTGTCATCGGGCCCCGCCCAGCATCGAGCCCCGCTCGGTATACAAATTTTTCAGTCATCAGGCCCTACCTGGCATCAGACCCTGCCCGGTATACATATAAACATATCAACATCCAAACACATGCGATAATCACAAAGATAATAGCATACAGGATAGCCATCGAGCCCCGCCCAGTATCGGGCCTTGCCCGATAAGCATACAAGCACATAACACATACAAGAGTCACACAGACATCTAGCATCCTAACATAATGAACCATGGGTCGACATTGGTGCCTTCGACCCACTAAACACAGTAAGGAAACTCACCTCTAGCTGTTGAATCACTCGAATGAATCTATGACTGTTGGCCCGGAAAATCCCTACATTATCAAAATCAATAACATCCAATTATTAATTGGATTCTGACCCAGAACCAAAAGTCTAAGCTATTTGGTCCATAACCAGAGTAAAATACCATTTTACCCTTTATCTTGCTCGGCCCAAAGCCAACGCCCAAATCCTCAATAGCAACCTAAAGCTCAATTTATGGCCCAATCTTCCAAATTGGGCCCAAAACCCATCATAGGCCAAAATCATAGGAAACCCAACATGCTAGCCCTAAGCCCAGAACAGAGGTCTAATGGCCTAACCAGGCCCAAACTTACAAACCCAAACTCTGGCCCAATACCGAGGATGTCAAACCCAAAAGCCCATCTACTGAGTATGCGGGGCGTACTCAGCTCGTACGCTTATCTAACTCCATCTGGGGCTAGTACGCGCAGCGTACCAGCTGGCTACGCCCAACTTACTCCCCAGTTTTCCAACCTACTCCACTAAGCACTTAAACAGTTAAGCCCTTTCACCAAACTCTTAGATCTGGTTCCTAAGAATGACATATCACGTAAAGTTGGAAACTTTACACTCATGCATGGCTTAATGGGACTCAAAGCTAAAAAATGAGCTTAATAAAGATCTTAATACATGCATGGATCACAATACTCCATAAAGTTGACATTTTTATGAACATGGGGACTGAATGAAGCTCATATCTAGCATCCATTACTTCTGGAGTAGATCAAAAGCCCACCTTTAACATAAAAGACTCAAAAGTGCACAAAATACACCATAAACTAGATCTACTACAAAAGACCATCAAGGTGAGGGCTTTTTACCTCAAAAGGATTGAAAATGAGTAGAAAATCTTGGATCTACAAGCTCAAGCTATCCCCTTAAGTGTTCCTCTCCTTCTTCTCCTTCACAAACCACCAACAAACACTCTTTCAAGCTCAAAACTCACTAAATCACTCTAGGGTTTCGATTGCATGGTAAAGAAGGATGGAGGCTAATCATGAGTGTCCAAAAGATGTTATAATGAAGCTTAAATAGGGCAAGGACCCTAAAATTTAGGGTTTTCACAGGCCCAACCCAGTATGCCCAACGTACTCCATAAGATGCTCGTGATTCCTTCTGCCTAGTATGCCCAACATACTCCCTTGTACGCCCTGCGTACAAGTCTTAACCTTTAAACCATCAAACTTTTGGAGGCCATAACTTCTTTGTTTTAAGACCGATTTCGACAATATTTATATCCACAGAAAGGTAAAGAGGAGCTCTACACATCTATCACCTCACCCTTTCCTTAAAGCTTTTCGGATTAAAATAAAAAATCCATAAAGTCCCGAACAGACACATTACAGATATACCCTTGGGCTCCAAAACATAAACCGAACTCCCGGGTCATCCAATCTATGTTTTTCACAACCAAATGGGGGCCTAATACTATCTTTCATGAGGCCCTAAGCCTTCTGATAATCGATCTTCGGGTCACGGCCCCGAATTAGGAACAGTTCGGAACAGGGTGTTACAACTCTCCCCCACTTAAATTATATTTCATCCAAGAAATCACTCCTTACCATCTCCTGGAAACCAAACTCTTCGGCCACCCCCCACTCCCTAATGGTGAACAAATCATTGATCCTTTAATTGACGAACCCATACCAAACTGTTGTAATCCCGAAGCCCCATGACTTTACTGACCTCCACAAAGGTAGAACCATTTCAAAACATAATCACGAGGACCTATTACTGCAACCCGAACTAAGGAACATTCCTTTGATCATGAACCATTCAACTGATACCTAGTCAGGCAGATTCCTCAACCACAGCTTGTTGAAGAAAGTCCTTTAATATAAACTAGAACAACCCCCAACGTGCGCCCCAACCAAAATCCAACATGGTACATAACCCATATCCTGAGATTCAAAGACTTACACTCGCATTTTGCCCGAAATATTCTATTTCCCCTTATAACGAGATATAAAATTCCAAATTTGTAACATCCCGACTCCCAAGTATAAATTTAAATGTTTATTATATTTATATTGATAGAGAAACTCGACGAGTTGGAGGCCCCAACTCGTCGAGTAGAGACTGAGATTGGCCGCGTGATTTTAGAACCAACTCGACTAGTTGGTGGACTAAACTCGACGATTTGGAGCTGAGTGAGAAAACCCTAATTTTTAGGGTTTGCACCCTATTTAAAGGACCTTAAGTCCTTTACCCCGCCTCCCTCATCACCTTATCACCCAGAGACAAACCCTAATTGAGTTACCTTCCCTCTTGAGAGTGTGTTAAGGCTAAGAGTGTGTGTTTTGGTGCATTCCTTGAAGAGTGAAGAGCTTGGAACAAGAATGAGTCTATAGATCCGACATCCATTCAGTTGTAGCAGCCATTTGAAGGTAGAAAGCCATTACCTTGATCACTTGTTTATTAGATCTCTCCATTAGAGAGTTTATGGCCATTTCCAACTTCTTCTTGAGTCATTATTGGTTTTAAGCATGCATTGAAGCTAATACTTCAGATATGGACACTATTAGGCCCTTTAGGCCTAAAGACTTAAGCTTTATCAAGCTTTGGCCAATCTTCATGCCTTAAACCCCTTGTTGAGCTTTGTTTTGGCAAATTTAGCTCATGTATTGACGTAAAGCTTGCAGCTTTACGTGGTATCACAACCCTAAGAGGCTAGATCTAGAGTTTGGGGCCTTAGTCTCGCTTAAAAGCGTCTGAATGGGAGAAAGGGCTGAAGGAACTCGGCGAGTTTGTTTGCCAACCCGACGAGTTGGTTAGGGTTTGCCTGATATTCTGGACACTATGCAAACTCGACGAGTTGATGAGACAACTCGGCGAGTTGACTCGAACTTTTCCCGATTTTCTAAGAACAGAAGGAACTTGACGAGTCGCATAGATGCACTCGATGAGTTAAGTCAACATGGACTGTTGACTTGAGTGTTGACTTCCTTTGACTTTTAGAGCTTGGTAAAATTGTGGAGTTTGGAGACCATGGAGGGGTAAAATGATCTTTCACCCTTTCTGAGATTTAGTAGAGGAGTTAGCTTAACATCTTTGGAGTTGTTAATGCAAATTGTTGATTAGAGATGATTGTGATATATGTAGGAAGAGTCTAGACCGACAGTTTGAGCACGAGACATACTTGCTTTACTTACGAGGTGAGTCTTCTCACTATACTTACCTGAATGGTAATTACTGTGCGACCGGAGGGTCTTATCTGTGTTATTGACCGGAGGGTCTTATGTGCTTATACTGAGATATGTGATATTATGCATTCTGTCTTTGTGATTTATGTTGTATATTATTATGTGCGTTTATTGAGATAGGACCAGAGGATCCAAACCGAGTTGTGAGACCGGAGGGTTCTCATTGAGATACAGGGCTGGAGGGTCCAACCAGAGCCGTGAGACCAGAAGGTCTTCACTGAGACACATGACCGGAGGGTCCTTATCGAGATATAGTAATCAGAGGCTAATTATTTGTGTATGGTATTTTGGGGAACTCACTAAGCTTTATGCTTACAGTGTTGTGTGAAATATGTTTCAGGTACATCTCAGGATCGCGGGAAGGCGCCGACATGATTGTACACACCATATTATTGTTTTATGTTTTAAGGATTCTGGGATATGAGACAAACAGTTTTGTGGTTATGTTTTGAAACATTTATGATTTGAGTATGAGATGTTAACCGTGTTTTGTGTAGAATTAAAAATGAAAAAATTTATTTGAAAATTTAGAGTGTTACACAATCCATTGCTAAGACCGACAATCTCACACCTGGTCCAACCACCAGACTCCCATAGAGAGTCTAACTGATAATGGCTACCGTAACCGATGCATCGCACGAATACCAAACACGGACCACAAACTCATCCCATTATAACCAAGATCCAATACCTCGATCCAACCGATCACCACTGGGGTATCACCCACGATGTCATAACTATACATGCCTCGCCCAAGGGTCTCACCCAGACGAGTGTTGCACAGGCCCAACCTCGCCTCAGATCCAACGATCCTTACTCCAAACAAGGAGTAATCATCCGACAATACTGTCCGCCTCGACCCAGGCATAAGTCGATCCTCTTTCAGTCTTACGGCCACTCCTTCAATGACCTACCTCGTTCCAGTGAATGCTACGACTACATGGCAGACTTGCAACACTTCCCCGACAGCCGATCATCCTGGTGTATGATACGGCTACCCCCTAGTCTTACAACACTTCCATACCTCCATGATCCCACCATTTTCCTTACAGTCCATTCACCATACCAATCGTAATCATTCTAAGTCGAAACCCACATCCGTCTATATTCCCAACCAGGGTCCGTTCCTACATCCACCAGACGACACTACTGATGCACAAAGAGACCTGACTATCCATTCTTTCCCCCATTATACCAACGATTCTCCCCCACTTGGATTCGACTACGCTCTCTTAATCCATAAGAATTTGGTGGAGTCCTGATCCATCCTATAACCTTACAATTCCAAGTGCTAACAACCAGGGCTTACAAGAACTATCATTCCATTACTAGCCAACCTTAGTGACCAAACACATACCAAACTCGATGAACACTTCCCGAATTCTCAATGATCTCACTAATACCAAATACCCTCCATGACACAACTCCAAATCCTTATTCCACCTTGGCTCGTGGCACAAAACTATAACCCTTAGCCGGAACTTCAACTACTCACTTGCCGAAGGATCGAAGTATTTCAAAGTTCGCCAAAAGATACCACTCGAAGTCTGTTGAAAATCCCGAAGACTAAAATAACCCATGCAACAAAACTTTCCTAATAATTTAGAGTAATACGTTACCTTTGCACAATCCCTACGGATGGTAGTAATCAGCAACCCGAGCCTTATATCGACTAGCTTTCCCTTGACTAGCCGAACCTTGTTACTTCTACATTCCAGAACCGGATGGTTATTCCCAATACCTCACTGAGCTTCAAGACCTTAAGACACTTCTCGATAAATCTACTACCAGTCCTTGGTAACTGATCGGTTGATGAGGAACAATATCTCAATATCAAACAAGCACCCAATCCGCCCAACCAATTTCCTGCCTAGAGTAATTCCCACAAAATCTGTAACTAACCTTCCTCCAAAGGTGCGATCTTGAAAACTACCTATCGTACTCCCATGACTAAACCCATTCTTAACTACCTTGAACCCAAGAACACCCCTGCATATCCTGCATTCAACCCGGTTTGACCTCCTTGCGAATTTCTTAAATTCTCGTTGATATCACTAAAGTTCTGACCGGCTTCTGGTCTCCTATGCAGAATGCTCATGGTATATGACAACTTTTCAGACGAATCAACTATATTACTCATACATGTGCTTCCATTCTTAGATAATCAGGGCATAACGTTTCACATATATGCCAACATGGAATTATAAGCATAAAGAGTAAATCATGAAAGAGAAGAATATGATACATACCCGTAGCGTCTCAGGGTTCTGCTCCCCCTTCCTGCCGAAGCTCTTGTGATGGAACCCGAGCCGCTCCAACCACTAAGTGTGGGCAATTTTCCCTGATATGACCAGAATGATGACAAAGATGACACAGTTCTACCTCCAGGGTATATTCTTGGTGAAGTTGGCCCTTCCATCCGCACCTGCCACATTTAGACTTGTTGCGCACACGCTCATGTGTTTCCTTCATCCCTTGCACAAACATCGTGCCCCCTCGGGCTTTTAACGCTAGACATGGAAACATCCAACTGCTCAGATGTTGCTAGCAGAGTCGGGACATGAGTCCGCTTCCTCTTACCCAGTCGCCTCTCCAAACCAATCTCCTGCTCCTGAGTCACCTCAACAATCCCATAAACCTCCTGAACTGTCAAGATTTGATCCTCGAACCTGGTGACCAATCTATCCGTGACACGACCAATAATTTCGGGTAACTCCTCGCGTACGGAACACGAAACCTCCGGTGGCAATCCAGACATGGAATAGATCCCTTGTAATGCACGATGCATCAACCACCTTCGATCCCTAATAATAAGGGCTAGAAATAACATTCTCCTTCCCGAGAGATTATAGGGCTCCACAAGCCTCGATATCCCGATGATCCCCCAACCGTCCTGCTACAATCTCGGCCCTAAAAGCCCCGACGAGATCATCCAATAACTCCATGATCCCCTCCTTGACCGAACCGAAGATCACTGGAGTCTGATCCAAAATACCATGCGTAATCTCCAACAATATGAACTCCCGCATCCATTCATCAATCGGATCAGTACCAACATCAGAGTCTGAACCGTAACCTGAACCTCCTCCACGAGTTCTCATCACCATTCTGAAAATAATCATACAAATGATCAGCACATACCCAAAATCCTCATCCCACAGGTTTCCTAGATTCTCCAGGACTCTCCTCAATTCGAGTATGGATCTTGTGCTTTCAGTAGTACGGGCCCAATACTACCTTCCATATCTACTCATACTCTCCTCAAGAATTACCTCGAATCCTACAGGTCACCTTCTCAAACTGGTACTCTAAGTACTTGCTAAACAGCACAACTAAGCCCTATAATGCACTTCCTAGGCCTCCCTACGTTTCCGACCTCACCCTTCAATCAGCTGCCAAAGAAATCCCACTAATACTAGTTAACTACCTCATGAATATAATCACATACCACAAAGATTAGATATTCCTTTGAGTAATAGACTCAAACCTACAACGGTTAGACTCAAACGAGAGTTGCGCAATAGAGTTAAATCCATCACTCAGAGATTATTTAATTTTTACAACATGTGACTCGACATATTTACTTACTAGTTAACTCATATCACTAAGAGTTCCACAAATCATAAAGCAAGAAACATTCGTGCAGTAACACTCCTGCCATAGAATAACCAAAGAACATACAACTCATGCTAGGAACTTCCACTCTCGTTGTCGGTTGCCTCATGCATGCAAATTATACACAATACAGGATCAAATAGATTGCCAAATAAAAAACTCTACCCTAGGACCACAACCAAATGAGGAACATGAAATAAGGCCAAATAGATCACGCTAAGGGTATGTGATCCTAACCGTATACAATTTTTAAAGCATACACTTAGCAATTATTGATTCCAATGCATATTCCCACTCATGGCATCACATATCAGGCCATTCTATCATGAAATTCCTGAAAGTATCCCTAGCCTTATCCTAGCATGCAAACATTCATATCATATAACATATCAACATGTATGGGTATCTTGGGAATCACTTACTTGAGATCGGTCGATTGCATGCACCACACACTTTTCTTATGTTAGAAAACCCTTTTTATAAAACATTTCTTTTTTGAAAATTTTTACCAAAACATTTATTTTTGAAATTTTTTACCAAATCCTCAGTTTGAATGCAGACACACCCGAGGGTATGTCCGAATCCCTCAAACTAAGGCTCTAATACCAACTTGTAACATTCTAAAAATTTTCGTTTTTAAAATAATAAAACTGTAATCCAAAAATCATTATAAAACCAAGATAGAACAAAGTTTATCAAATACATGATGAAACATCAGAGTAATTGTAAAATGCGGAACGAGGTGGTGTGTGCACTCCAATCATCCAGGGCTCTTCCCTTTCGAACTAGAAGTACCTTAAACATAAACTGAAAACCGTAAGCACAAAGCTTAGTGAGTTTGCATAAAATACCACATACCATACATATCAAAAATATAGTGGGCCCTGCCCATCATCAGGCCTCGCCCGGCATCGAGCCCCACTCGATATACAGATCTGTCAGTCAGGCCCCGCTTGGCATTGGGCCCCGCCCGGTATACATATAAACATATAACACATGCAAGAGTCACACACACATCTAGAATCCAAACATAATGAACCATGCGTCGACATTGGTGCCTTCGACCCACTAAACATAATGAGGAAACTCATATCTAGCTGCTGAATCACTCGAATGAATCTCTGACTGCTTGCCCGGAAAATCCCCGCGCTATCAAAATCAATAACATCCAATTATTAATTGGATTCTGACCCATAAAAAAAGTCTAAGCTATTTGGTCCATAACCAGGGTAAAAGACCATTTTACCCGTTATCTAGTTCGGCCCAAAGCCAAGGCCCAACTAAACTATTCAAAAGGCCCAAATCCTCAATAGCAACCTAAAGCCTAACTTATGGCCCAATCTTCCAAATTGGGCCCAACACCCATCATGGGCAAAAATCCAAGGAAACCCAACATGCTAGCCCCAAGCCCAAAACAGAGGTCTAATGGCCCAAACAGACCCAAACTTACAAACCCAAACTATGGCCTAATACCGAGGATGTCAAACCGAAAAGTCAATCTGCTGAGTATGCGGGGCTTAATCAACTCGTATGCTTATCGTACTCGATCTGGGGCTAGTACGCATAGGGTACCAGCTGGGTACGCCTAACGTACTCCCCAGTTTGCCAACCTACTCCATTAAGCACTTCAACAGTTAAGCCTTTTCACCAAACTCTCCGATTTGGTTCCTAAGAATGACTTATCACGTAAAGTTGGCAACTTTACACTCATGCATGGCTTCATGGGACTCAAAGCTCAAAAAGGAGCTTAATAAAGATCTTAATACATGCATGGATCACAATACTCCATAAATTTGACATTTTTATAAACATGGGGACTGGATGGAGCTAAGATCTAGCATCTATTGCTTCTAGAGTAGATCAAAAACCCACCTTTAACACAAAAGACTCAAAAGTGCACAAAATACACAATAACCTAGATCTACTACAAAAGACCATAAAGGTGAGGGATTTTTACCTCAAAAGGCTTGAAAATTAGTAAAAAATCATGGATCTACAACCTCAAGCTATCCCCTCAAGTGTTCCTCTTCTTCTTCTCTTTCACAAACCACCAACAAACAATCTTTCATTCTAAAAACTCACCAAATCACTCTAGGGTTTCGATTTTAGGGTGAAGGAGGATGGAGGCTGATCATGAGTGTCTAAAAGATGTTATAATGAGTCTTAACTAGGGCAAGGACCCTAAAAATTAGGGTTTTCATCTGGCTGGAGTATGTCCCGTGTAGTCCATAAGATAACCGTGATTCCTTCTGCCTAGTACGCCGAGCGTAATTCCTGCGTACAAGGCTTAGCCTTTAAACCATCAAACTTCCGGAGGCCATAAGTTCTTCATTTTAAGTCCGATTTCGACAATCTTTATGTCCGCGGAAAGGTAAAGAGGAGCTCTACACATCTTTCATCTCACCCTTGCCTTAAAGCTTTCGGATTAAAATACAAAATCCATAAAGGACTGAACTGACACATTATAGATATACCATTGGGATCCAAAACATAAACCGAACTCCCGGGTCATCCAATTTACTCTTTTTACAACCAAATGGGGGGGGGGGGTCTAATACTATCTTTCCCAAGGCTCTAAACCTTCTGATAATCGATCTTCGGGTCACGGCCCCGAATTAGGAACGATTCGGAATAGGGTGTTACATACAACATGACGTAGCTGATTGCACTTCATTATGAAAAGAAATGGACGAGAAGAACCTAAAAGGGGACCTGAGGGAGGTGGCACGATCTCTCAGACTTGAGTGTGAAGAAAAAAGAAACGCGCGACGACAACAGACTGATGAAAAGAAACCTAAGGAAAAAACCCCAGAGTTCTTGACCATCAGGGCATAATCACAAAGAAGTGAAAATAGTGGCGACACAGAAGAGTTGGTCAGAAATATGATGAACTTAAGTTTTCAGTAGACGACCCACATCTGGCAGGTTGGCAAGGAAATAAACCATTGGTCATCCAAGCACGCATTCGTAGATCCATAATCCATAGGGTGTTTGTTGATAAGGGTAGTTCAGCCGACATAATATAAGAACACTGTTTTACACAATTACCTCAAGAATGGAAGGCACACCTTCGCTCGACAGGAAGAAGATTGACATGATTTATGGGACATAGCATATGGCCGTTGGGAACAATACAACTACCCTTATCACTATACAGCCAAGATGACAAGAGGAAGAAGACGGTCCTGATATTATTCTTGGTATTACACCACCCTGCAGAACACAACATCATCCTATGGAGAACAACCCTATTACGCTTTGGAGACATCGCGTCAACAATACATGGACTCGTCAAGTTCAACACACCAGAAGGGCCAACAATTGTGATGGCAGAAACCCGTTCAAGGCACCAATACTAACAAATCATGGGGGCAACATAAATAGTCGTGGGAGAAAAGCGAAAGCATGATGAGACACCAAAGGAAAAAAGAAGTGATCAACGACAATTTTCCTGAACAAAAAATACGAGTCGACACGGAACTTTCCCCTGAAATAAGAGGAAAACTAGTAAACCTCTTGAGAAAGTACAAGCATGTATTTACATGGACGCCACCAAATATGGTAGGGATAGACAGGAATATAATCGAACACGGGCTTAACCTACAGCCAGGGGCAAGCCCGATAAAACAAAAAAAGTGAGGCCAAGCGGGCGAGAGGAACAAAGCATTCAATGTGGAGGTAGTGAAGTTGTTAGACGCAAATATACTACATGAACCATTTTTCCCATATGGGTAGCCAACCCAGTGATGGTGAGGAAAAGCTTTATTCAAGCCTGAATAAAGCTTTCCCCAAGGATTCCTATCCACTGTCGGAGATAGACCAAAAAGTCGAATCGCTACAAGGATTCAAATGGAAGTGCTTTCTTGCCGCATACAAAGGCTACCACCAAGTATTAATGAAAAAAGAAGATGAAGAAAAAACAACATTTTATACTGATCATGGTACATTCTGCTACACTAAGATTCCCTTCAGGCCCAAAAATGATGGAGCCACCTATCAACGACTTGTCGACAAAGTATATAAAGATTAGATCGGCAGAAATATAGAGGTGTACATTGATGACATGGTAATCAAAATCCAAAATGACCAAAAACTATTACAAGACGTTGAAGAAACCCTATAGACATTAGAGAAAGCACACATGAAATTAAACCCAACAAAATGCACATTTGGGGTACAAAAGAGAAAGTTCCTTGGATACTACATAACAAGGGAAGGAATTCAGCCAAACCCAAAGAATATTGCTGACCTTTTAGAAACGATAGAACCACGAAGTTTAAAGAATATGCAAGCCCTGAATTGGAAAATCACGGCTTTGGGACGATTCATAGCACGATCAATGGATAAGGCGATGCCGCTATTCCATATGCTAAAGGGATGTATCGATAAACTTATCTTCAACTGGACTCGTGAGGCCGAACATGCTCTCCAGGAATTCAAAAAAGCCCTCAGGCAAGTCCCAATGTTGGCGAGCCCCATGCCAGGCGAAATCTTGTCAATGTACTTTTATGCAACAACATACGCAATTTCAGCACTGTTAACGGTGGAAAGACAGAACAAACAGCTCCCTATATACTTCGTCAGTAGAGCACTACAAGGGGCAAAGTTAAATTATCCCATGGTTGAGAAGGTTGTGCTAGCATTAGTCTATGCTTCCAGACGTTTGTGTCGATATTTCCACACACATCAAATTAAAGTCCTTACCACCCAGCCTGTCAAAAGCATCTTGCTCAAACCAGAGAAATTAGGAAGGCTAATCAAGTGGGCCATTGAGTTAGGAGAACATGACATAAAGTATCACCCATAACAAGTATAAAAGGACAAGCCTTGGCAGACTTCCTGACAGAAGTTCTAGATAAGTAATGCAACACGACCATTATGAAACAAGATGAAGAAGCAAAGGCCGTCACGGAAAATCCGGTATGGACATTATACACCGACGGTGCAGCCAACAGAGAAGGATCAGTAGCGGGACTTATACTTACCGACCTAAAAGGAAATGAGAACATACGCATTGTGGTTCGATTTCAAGACAATAAACAATGAAGCCGAGTACGAAGCGTTGCTAGCTGGATTAAAATTGGCAAACAAAGTTGGAGCAAAAAGTTTGAAAGTTAGGACCGATTCGATGTTGGTCACGAACCAAATAAATGGGGTATACAACACCAAGAATTGAAGAATGAAGAAATACATGACAATTGTAACAATTGGTAAAAATTGTTCAGAGTTCGGCGGTCAAACCACCACGAACCGCTATGTATTAAGGAACGGTTTTGTGTAATTTTAGGTTTATAATGTATATTAAAGATATTATATTCATAATTACTTTTATAACATTTGAAACTGCTCAAACCATCTATCGTTGAAGATTGAATCAAAAAGCACCAAAATTAAATGTATTGGTGACGTTAAAAATAATTTTTTTTATTAAGTATATCTGAAAGTTATGGATAAGGAATTTAAATAGATTACGTTCTCCTGATTCCGTGGATATAAAGAACGTCCAAAACAGAGGTCGTATGAGAAAGTTACGACTCTTTAAAAATATAAAATTCAGTATTTATCTGATTTTCCTGAAACGGACCATGCATTGTTTTGTTTAGAATAGCTATGAACCTCAAAAAAAATTTTGAGAATGTTTTTAAATTTAGCTTTTGGAATATTATTTTATTACATTTTTATCACATTTTAAATATCGACTAGAATCAGATTCGTAAAATCTGTCGAATCTGAACCAATTAATCGCGAAACTTTAAACGCTTATTTACAGAGTTTGGTATATCAAAATTTAAATCCGTCTGTGTTTTTGAAATCACCACGAACAGGACAATCAACATGCAATTTCATAAAAAAATTACGGAGTCGGGATCGATGGAACGAGAATCGAGAATCGAAGATTATACATCACAAAATAAATAAATAAAATAAATAAATAAAATACATATCATTTGATTTTACATCAAATATCTTTCAAAATCTGATTTTTGTACAACAAAATCATTTAGAATCAACCAAAAATCTCCAAAGAAATCTGATTAAGATCATTCCTTTTGGTTGTTTCACTCCTTCTCACCTTCCTTTACATCTTCTTCCACTCAATCTCTTTCATCTTTCTCTTGTTTCACTGGAAAAACGAAATAGAAGATGGAGGCTGCTGAATCTGTTGCAGCCACGATCACAAACCATTCCTCATTCTTTTCTACAGCCAAAGCAGCCCCCAAATAAACCCTCACATGCTTTGCTTCGTTATTTCTTACATCGAGACCCAAAACAACCTCAAAAAAGGCTTAGAAATTACAAGAAACTATTCAGGAAAAACCCCACCAGCTGCTATACTTGTACCACCTGCTTCCAGCTACTTCCTTCGAGTTCTACAGCTCCAAAATACCGCCTTGAGTTCGCCTTGCTGCTGCTTTTATCCTCCCATCTTCTTCTTCTATTGCAATCGAGAAACACCACCGGTGAGTGGTGCTCTTCTGGCGAAAAGAAAACCAAGATGCGGAAGCCTCTTTTGCTTCTGATTCTTCTCGTCGACATCAAGCAACCAAACACCTCAGTCTGATACTGCTACTACTACTACTCTTCTGCCTTGTGTACTGAAGATGCTGATGATTAAGACATTAAATCCGATTTGGGGATCGCCTGTGATTGCCAAGAAACACCACCAATCACCCCTTTGTTCCTTTTTCGTGTTCAACTGTCGGCAACAGGAGGTAGGAAACCAAGGGAAACCGTCAGAGCAGCCTCCCTCGCCACCACTGCTATCGAAAAAAGTCGACACCGACTGCCTTTACCTCCTCCTACCCTCTCTCGTCGACCTTTCTTCTGCTTCCCCTAGTTTTGCTGCCTGTGACGAAGTCAAGAAGGCAAAGGAGGATCGCAGGTCTCGACAACGCCTTTAGTATCCGTCATTCTTTTCTCGGGGGTGTTTGGGATTACTTTTTAACATCAAAAGTCCTTTTTGTAGAAGGAATTTTAATAAAATGACTTTTTGTAAAAGGAGCACTTTAAAAAGTGTTCGGATTAGCAAAAGGACTTTTGTGTTAACTTTTAAATGTGAAGTCACAAAAAGTCACAAAAAGTCAGCTTTTTGTGACTTTTTGAAAACCCTTATTTTCCTCTATGCAAAAGTCATTTTCAAAAGGACTTTTCTATTACCCAAACACCTTTTGTTTATTTTTTTGACTTTTTAGAAAAGTTAGAAGCCAAAAGTCATTCTAAAAGTAACCCCAAACACCCCCTCGATCGAACACTCCCTCCGTGCAGCTTTAGTTCATATTTCTTTGTTTATTTCTTCCCGATCAGTCAAGGATCGAAGAACCATATCCCAACCCTTTTTATTTATTTATTCAATCAAAAATCAGTCCCCTTGATTTTAAATTATTACAAATCAGCTCCCAAGTTGTTTAAGCCATTACTAAACAACCCCTCCTTTGATAAGTTATATCTAAACAACCCTCGCTTTTGATTTTAAGATCAAATCAATCTCTCTAGTTGTGTTCAAGATTAAAAACAACCACCTTTTGAGTATTTAAATCAAAACAGCCCTTCCAGCTGTTTTACAAGATTTAAAACAACCATTTTGATTTGAATCATTTCAAAAATAAACCCTTTAGTTTGATTTGTTACAAAATAATCCCGAAAGCATTTCAAAGTTCGAGAATTGTCAAATTGTGGTTTCTCATATCAAACTTCACAAAAATGGATCAACTGCAGACAAATCGAGCTCATGCTTCAAGGGTGAGTTTCTATGGCCCCTCTTTTACAGTTTTAATATTTGGGGGAGAATACATAAGTGTCTATTAACGTTTTGATGATTTTCAAGTTTTATACACAAAATGACATCATACTTTATTATTGGTCAAAATTTTATGAAATAGCAATCTAAAATGTATAAATCATCAATAAATTACATAAGTTATAGTAGAATGCTATAAATGACATAACTACACCTTGTTGTGATATATTCATTAATATTAATAAAACTCACAAGATTTTAAGTAGATTGCTATAAAGACATAACTTATTTGACGAATCATAAATTGTAATACTTTTCGTATATATGCACGAATATGTTGAGAAAGTATGAAAAGACATTATACTTATGACAAAATATGTTATTCAACATAATTATGTACAAAAGAAATGTACCTTACCTTAAGCGGTTGATAATCGAAATTTGATGAATTACATAATAATTAATTAAAAATATACCAAAAATCAGTTATTATTATTATTATTATTATTATTATTATTATACTCTCGATCATCACGTATAAATGATTTTTAAATAAACGACATGTTTTATTATTATAATTATTATAAAAATGTAAATCATTTTTATTATAATATGAAATTCGTCGTATATGATAAAATAATTGATTCTCGGATTCTAAGAATCGTTACCAAATAAATTATATATCGTATCAATTATAAAACTTATTGAATGTTATGGGAATTGTTGGTTTCACATTGGTTGAAACCTGGAAAATATTATCAAAACAACCGTTATGTTGTCCAAATTTCGTCACAACAAATAATAAAATTTGAAAATGTGTTAAGTCATACGAATATCAAATACCATAATACTTCAATCAATAGTTATTCCTAAACATCAAATAATTATAGGTGTTCGATATACTTATAATGGAGAGTTTAGGATTAGGATGCCTAGACTCATTGTTAGGATCCAACACTCCTGGGTCTCTCTGTAGAAGCTATGTTCATTTCTAAAGTCATATTAGTTAGGATCATTTCCTAGGCTATATGTGATACCTTGTAACTGTTGGATTAGGTGTCTAAGCCCATAACTATAATTGGTATGTACTTGACCCGATAGTAGCATGGTCCTTTTGGGTTGCCTTCACCAGAGCGATTTGATAGGATGGATATTTGAGAAATAGGTTATTTATGATTTATTAATATATTATAAGAATAATATATTAATTGAGAAATCATATTATTTAATTGGTATTGATCAGGAATTAATTTAGATTTAATTAAGCGATCAAAAGAGACTGATTAAATTAACGGGGACTGATTAGGTAAATCAGTAATACATATAGTTTGGGCTAATGATCCATGTTGATTAGGGATGGACTAAATCTATGTGAGAGTCCATGAAGAGTTAGTCCAAAGGGTCTATCAAATGAATTATTGGATTGCTTAAAGGCCTAAGGAAATGAATTAGGGTTTACAAGTGAAAACCCTAGGAATTCCACACTATAAATGTAACCCCTAGCACCCCTAAAATCGGTCAAGACTTCCAAGAAGAAACCCTAGCCGATTTTTGGTGACTCCTGGTCTCTCTCTCACAATCCTCCTTTGTTCTTGGTGTTTGTGACTTATTTGAGGTATAACATTTGAGGTACTAAGCTCTTGAAAGGCCAAGTTCTACAAGCTACAACAAAGAGGTATTCATCTAACTTGTTTTATGTCATAAATATCAAAATTGTATGCTAGTTAGGGTTCATGCTTTGGACAAAAGAAAATTACATGTATAACTTGAGAAAACTTAGATCCAAAGAATTAGAGTTGTATGTGCACCATAAGATTGTTATAGTGCTCAAAACCCATCAGTGGTATCAGAGCCTAGGGTGTTTTCTGTTATATTGATGCATTGGTTAATTGTTTAAAGCTAAAGCAAATCGAATTCTGCTCTCTGTATGATGAACTCGACGAATCCAATAATGGGACTCGACAAGTTGGGGCCAACTCGACGAGTGTATTACCCTGACTCGACGAGTTGGATCATCTGTTGGCAGATTTTCGGGTTTTTTGGCCAGAATTGGATTAGGATCATTACTACAAACTGTTTTGACTGATAAAATTCGTTTTTTATGATAAAGTAATGATTATCCTCATCCAATTGGAGGATAATTGTCAAATTTTAAGATAATTACTTGATTATGTGATAAATTAATTATTTGTAGAATTTGATTTGAATTATCTTTCTATATGAAATTAGATTAGGTCAAATTTTGTGATATAGATAAATTATATGATTAATTTAATTGTTTTCAAATTTTATCTAAGAGGTTTTGAAAAGTTTCAAAACTTGCCCTCAAGTTTTGGAATTTAAAATTTGATTAAAAAGTTTTGAGTTGAAATATTTAAATTCTAAACCCTAGAGTTTTAAAAGTTTAAAATTTAACCCTTATACTATTATAATATTAATAACTCAATACTTATATATATATATATATATATATATATATATATATATATATATATATATATATGTGTGTATATATATATATATATATATATATATATATATATATATATATGTGTGTGTGTATATATATATATATATATATATATATATATATATATACATATATATATAAGACAGTCAGTCTTACCATTAGTAGGCCTCATTCACGAAGCTGGTCTATAAGGGGGGTATAAGGAAATTGCCTATAAAATGGCAATTGAATGGGTGTCCACTCTCACCCACCGCTTCGTTAACTAGTGGAGGGTCGTTAGCCGAATGGGTAGGATAGAACATTAATTCTCATTGATAAGTATATTGATAATTATAAAAGTAACTAAATGTTTTTCATAAATTCCCAATCTTAGTTACTTTAGGAAAAATGTGAAAATGGTGCTATTCCATGAAATTGCACTTTGCACCTTGCCAAGTCGTTAGTGGAGCGTGTGTGGTTAACCGACACACTAATTTGGACTAACAAGGGTGGCGAAGGGTAGCTTGAGAATTATCATAGATCAATGGAGCATGTGTGGCTAACTGACACGTTGATTAGATGATGAATGACATCGAGAGTACCACGCATATTTGCATGCTTATTCACACCTTGTGTGTGATCCTCGGTATCCAAGTCACAAACTTGAAGCGTATAATCGAGATTAAACATGCCATTGAAAGGTTCAATGAATCTCAAAGATCTAGGAATTTCATAAAACTTAATTCTTTCAAATTTTGGTTTTGGGTGGTGAAAATTGGTAAATCGTCATTTACCTCCCTTCAAATAATTTGCAATTAGATTACGACATCCCTTTTCTAAGTTGTGAATTATTGTGTTTGGGTCCTAGCCTTAATATTTCATTTGGGTGTTATATTAAGGAATTTCTGTCTAATGAAACTTGTCTTTATTTGCAGATGTCTACCTCAAACAACGCTTCAAACTCAAACTCTTCCGACTCTTTCTCCCTCATGAACTTATGTGGGAGGGTCTTTTTCTATGGGTCGAATTTCCACGACTGGATTCGAAACATTCGCATGACCATTCGATACGAGGAAAAGGAATATGTCCTCGACAAAGAGCTAAAGGAGATTGATGAAGAAACTGCTACTCCTAAGCAACTGGCTCAGTATAGGGCTCATAAGAAGGACGTGACAAAAGTGTCGTGCATCATGCTAGGCACTATGACTTCTACGCTTCAGAAGTCCTATTAGGACTTCTGGACTTTCGAGATGCACCAAGACTTGATGGAAAGGTACCATCAGAGTGCTCGATAAGAAAGGTATGAAATCATTTCCTCCATGATAACAACAAAAATAAAGGATGGAGAGTCCATCACGGCCCACTTGCAAAAGATGCAAAGATATGTCGATCGCTTGCTAAAGTTGAATGTCAATTTTGACGAAGAGTTGGCTATCAACATTATCCTATACTCTTTACCTCCTTGTTATGATCAGTTTAGGATGACTTATCATATGAACAAGGAGGAATCACTCTAAGCAAGCTTCAAGTCCTTCTAAGAACTGCTGAAAGTAGTTTAAAAGGCAAGTCTGTTGTACCCACTCTAACTGCTGCTACCCTAGTCCTGACAATAGGACATGGGAAAGGGAAGAAAAGGAAAGTTCCTTCAAAGAATCACAAGGGAAAGTATCATGATGGATCATCTTCTAGTGAGTCCAAAGGTGATTCTGCTACTCCCTCATCTAATCCAAAGGAAGCAGAGTGCTTCTATTGTCATGAAAAGGGGAATTGGAAACAAAGTTGCCCTAAATACTTGCAGGACATTAAGGATGGGAAGATAAAACCCACCTTCACAGGTATTTACACTATTCAATATAAAAACTCATCACATACTAGTTCTTGGGTCCTTGATACAGGATGTGGTTTTCACATTTGTTCTGAATTGTAGGGTCTAAGAAGAAGTAAGGATGTGGATCACGGGAAGATGAACTTGATCATGGGGAATAGGAAAGAATCACCTGTCACCAAGGTTGGAGTTTATTCTTTATTGCTTAGTAATGGGTTAGGGTTAGATTTGAACGATTGTTGCTACTCGTCAGAGATGGCGAGAAACATTATTTCTTTTCATGGTTTGTATAAACAAGGTTTTATATTTTCATTTAACAATGAAATTG
The DNA here is from genome assembly GCF_052849685.1 of Lactuca virosa. Lineage (NCBI taxonomy): Eukaryota > Viridiplantae > Streptophyta > Magnoliopsida > Asterales > Asteraceae > Lactuca > Lactuca virosa. The sequence goes on along the minus strand of NC_136434.1, from coordinate 176,789,915 downwards.
GTTCTATTAATGCTTTTTATAATGGTAATTTTTTTTTGAAGCATTGCCTTGTAATGGTATATATGAAATTGTGATGGTTGTAGACAACTTAGGAAATAATGTATTGCATATTGATTCGTCCAATGGTTTGGACAAGGCATGCTTGTGGAATTGTCGTCTTGAACATGTCAACAAGAAGCGCATAGCCCAACTCCAAAAGGATGGAGTGTTGGAGTCATTTGACTTAAAGTCGGATGAGACATGCGAATCTTGTTTGCTTGGAAAGATGACCAAGTCAACATTCACTGATACTTGTGAAAGAGGTGAGGATTTGTTGGATCTCATACACACCGATGTGTGTGGACCCTTCAGATTATTACAGATATAGATATATCTACTTAATCAAGCACAAGTCGAAAACCTTTGAAAAGTTCAAAGAGTTTAAGCAAGAAGTGGAGAATCAATTGGACAGGAAGATAAAGATGCTCCGATCCGATCGAGGTGGTGAGTATCTTAGTATTGAGTTCCACGAGCATCTTAAGGAATGTGGAATTGTTTCACAATTGACGACACCTAGGACACCACAACTTAATTGTGTGGCTGAGAGGCGCAATCGAACCTTGTTGGAGATGGTTCATTCCATGATGAGTCGAGCGTTGTTACCTATCTCATTCTGGGGGTATTCCTTAGAGACTTCCGCCCATATCCTTAATCTAGTCCCAACTAAGAAGGTTGCCAAAACACCTCACGAAATGTGGACAGGGAAGGCTCCCTCGTTAGTACATATCAAGGTTTGGGGTTGCAAGGCTTTCGTAAGACGAGAGACTCATGACAATCTCGAACCTCATAGTGAGCATTGTATTTTCATCGGCTACCCACAAAAATCCTTTGGATATTTATTATATAGACCTAGTGAGAACGTGGTCTTCGTAGCGTGAAGGGGTGTCTTTCGTGAAAGAGAACTCATATGCCAAGAGGATAGTGGGAGGCAAATTGACCTTGAAGAGTTTTAAGAGTTAAGAGATGAAGGAACCTCCAACACTAGCGCTCAACCTGAGGATGGGACTCCTGTTAACCTAGTTGAACAGTCCTTACCTCTAAGACGTTCCAGTAGAGTTACCTGTGTTGTATGGTTTTCATATAACAAGTGAAGGTGATACGTTTATCAGTGATAGAACACTGATAAATTTGGACGAACCTAACAACTACAAGGAATCCATGGTGGGCCAAGAGTCTGCAAAGTGGAAAGAGGCAATGGAAAGCTAGATTTAGTCCATGTATGGCAATCAAGTTTGGAACTTGGTTGACAATGTACTAGGTCGTAAGACGGTCGGGTGCAAGTGGATATTCAAGAAGAAGACCGAAATGGATGGGAAAGTAGACACATATAAGGCACGATTGGTTGCAAAGTGCTTTACTCAAACTCTTGGAGTTGACTATGACGAGACCTTCTCACCAGTAGCCAAGATTAAATCTATAAGGGTTATGCTATCCATAGTTGCGTTTCATGATTATGAAATATGGCAGATGGATGTCAAAACCACTTTCCTTAATGGAAAGTTGGCTGAAGATGTTTACATGAGTCATCCAGAGGGTTTTGTAGATGCGAAGTATCCTAATAGAGTGTGTATGCTTGAGAAATCCATCTATGGATTAAAGCAAGCGTCTCACAGATGGAATCTTTGTTTTGATGAGAAATTCAAAGAGTTTGGTTTTTCGAGAAGCGAGGATGAGTCATGCGTATATGTCAAGGCTAGTGGGAGTATAGTTAGATTTCTGGTATTGTATGTGGATGACATACTACTCATAGGAAACGACGTTCCAACCTTGCAGGAAGTTAAGTCCTAGCTTGGGAAGTGTTTCGCTATGAAGGACCTCGGGGAAGCTGCTTTCATTCTAGGGATAAGGATATTGAGAAATAGGAGTAAAAGACTAATAGGACTTAGTCAAAGTACCTACTTGGATAAGGTGTTGAAACGTTTCAACATGGAGAATTCCTAGAAAGGAGAATTACCTATCCAGAGCAATACCAAATTAAGTAAGACTTAGAGTCCGAGTACCGACGCCGAAATAGCAGAAATGAGTCGAGTACCATATGCTTCTACCATTGTCTCGATCATGTATGCTATGACATGTACTTGCCCTGATGTGGCTTTTGCTTTAAGCATGGTTAGTCGATGTCAAGGGAATCCTGGTAGAACTCACTGGATAGCAGTAAAGAACATTATTAAGTACCTGTGCAGGACTAAGGACCGATCCTTACCCACGGTGGGAGTGATGACTTGAGAGTGACAAGGTATAGTGACACCATCTTTCAGACCGACAGAGATAATTTCCGCTCTCAGGCGGGCTGGGTATTTACCCTAAATGGAGGAGCAGTAACATGGAAAAGTTCTAAACAGGAGACTGTAGCTGATTCAACGTGCGAATCAAAGTACATAGCAGCCAGCGAAGCGTCGAATGAGGAAATATGGCTAAAGAACTTCATCGGAGACCTTGGAGTTGTACTAGCTGTAAATGAGCCTATGGAGATTTTCTGTGACAACGAGGGTGCGGTCGCCTTAACCAAGGAACCGAGGGATCATGGAAAATCCATACATATCGATAGAAAATATCACTTCATAAGACATTGAGTAGAAGAGGGACTCCTCGTAGTGAAGAGGATACTGTCAGAGGATAACCCAACAGATCCCCTTACGAAGGGACTGAGTAGGGTTAAGCATTTGCAGCATACTAAGAGCATTGGCCTAAGGGACGATATTAGTTTTAGTGATTAAATAGGCAGTTAGAAACTTGTAATAAATAAATGTAATTGACATTTGATGATTAAATAGTAAGGGTTTTATTTATAAGTAAAGTTTACTGTCTTTTGTCAATTGTTTATTTTATGTTTCACTTTTGCATGTTTTGACTTCCATAATAATATGATTATTCGAACTATCCACAGTCAATCATACTTTGGAAGTAGGTTATGAAGTTAGACTGTCATGAATTGGCTTGTAGATTGTCTAAGGTGTTTAGACATAGCAAAAGTTTGCTGCAACGTTCACGAGTGCTCTTGAAATAAGATTTGAGTATTGGATTAAACCCACGCTTAGATGAATCACTTCATGGAATTTATCACGAGTGATTGTGAGACGATAATATCGTATAGTCTTCAGACCAAGATATATGAGTTGTTGATTATGAGTTGGTTGTGCATTGATAGTACGAAAACGCATCACTAACTTCATGTTATAAAATGTGTTGTTGTGTATAATTTAACAAGTAATTAGTACAAGCATATAAGTCGAAGTTTATCTATTCCTTTTATCCTAAGAGGATTAAAAGCGATATCATGGGCCCTTCGATGATTTTGTTATGACTTATGTGCGGGGCCCGGTCAGGACTCAATTTATGTGTTCAATTAAGTTCTATGTCAAACAAATTAGAAATCGGGAAACAAACTGTTGGACAATGAGTATGACTTTATTCCATGTCTTTGTCCATACGATATCTTGAAGAACAGAGGATTATATGATCCCTTATCTAAAGGATGCGTCATTGACTAGGTCAGAGTTCGACAATGGCTTTTGAGAGTTATGATTGCTAATCGGATTTGAAGTTGCATTGGCAGTTATAGTTATTAGACTTATCCAAGTGGGAGACTGTTGGATTAGGTGTCTAAGCCCATAACTATAATTGGTATGTAGTTGACCCAATAGTAGCACGATCCTTTTGGGTTGCCTTCACCAGAGCAATTTGATAGGACGGATATTTAAGAAAGAGGTTATTTGTGATTTATTAATATATTAACTGAGAAATCATATTATTTAATAATTGGTATTGATCAGGAATTAATTTGGAATTAATTTAGTGATCAAAAGAGACTGATTAAACTGATTAGGTAAATTAGTAATACATATAGTTTGGGATAATGATCCATGTTGATTAGGGATGGACAAAATGTATATGAGAGTCCATGAAGAGTTAGTCCAAAGGGCCTATCAAATGAATTATTGGATTGATTAAAGGCCTAAGGAAATGAATTAGGGTTTACAAGTGAAAACCCTAGGAATTCCACACTATAAATGTAACCCCTAGCACCCGTAAAATCGGCCAAGACTTCCAAGAAGAAACCCTAGCCGATTTTTGGTGCTTCCTAGTCTCTCTCTCATAATCCTCCTTTGTTCTTGGTGTTTGTGACTTATTTGAGGTATCACATTTGAGGTACTAAGCTCTTGAAAGGACAAGTTCCACAAGCTACAACAAAGAGGTATTTATCTAACTTCTTTTATGTTGTAAATATCAAAATTGTATGCTAGTTAGGGTTCATGCTTTGGACAAAAGAAAATTGCATGTATAACTTGAGAAAACTTAGATCCAAAGAATTAGGGTTACATGTGCACCATAGGATTGTTATAGTGCTTAAAACCCATCAGTAACAACACTAAGACCGTACATCTTAGCAGAAATTCATCTGTGTCATAACAGTTAATCAGTATGGAACGCCAGGTATAAGTTCGGTATTATAGACTTATATGGGTTGACATCCCGCCATCGGTTGCTAGCTACAACCATCGTCTGACGAGCCGAAACGAGTGTTGATGTTCCTAAACTATAAAGTCCACTATAGTAAATAAACGTGGGTGTGGAATTTCAACACTAAAATCTCCAACTATTGGTGGATAGGTGTTCGTCACAGTTCGGGTATGAGCTCATTTTAGACCCTGAATGTATTTTTGTTACCGTATAGTATTGAAATAGGATATATACGGAAATTTTGCCCACTTATACTAGTTGAAAGAGACTGTATGTAGTGCGATACCTTGTGACTCAAAAAAATAAGTGTCAATACCAGAAATTAAGTAAGTCATATAACACTTAATTAATATCATGACACGACTGGACATGGTTTATTAACTTACATTAAATAAGTTATTTAAATAAACGCTTTGTTTTTATACGAAGACACAATGTTTATGTAGGTGGAGTTTTCCCCACTGTTTAAGCGTCGACTCATAAATTAAGTAAGATAATACTTAATAACTACTACGACACAACTTACAAGTTTTATAAACTCAAAATCTATGAGTTTTACATATAAACTATATCATTCTTGTATGAAGCTTCAAGAAAAAAAGTTGGTTATCTTATGTTCTCGAAAGGGTAACATGCCTTATTTTTATATAATTTGGTATTCAAAATATTTATATAAAAATGCATTTTGGTCATGGGAACCGTAAAAATTTGATATAAGTTTGGTTTACTTATATATTCACCAAATTTTGTACTTTTGGATTTGAACAAACGATATTTCTAGTTAAGTCCAAATACAATTTTACAAATCATTTATTTTTATACTATTGATAGAAAAGTACATATTTATAAAAGTTGGGTCACCAGATAAATTTTATAAAACACATTTGGTTATAAAAGTACTTCGTGTCAAAACATGTAAAACTCACCAACAATCTTTTGTTGACGTACCTTTGTAAACGCCGGATTGTTAGGCGCATGTCACGATTTAGCAATAGTCATTGTCAATGTAATTTCTATTTCGGTAACAATAGAAGATAATATTTTTATTGTTCAATGTATGTTCAATAACTCTGATCATTGATTTACGTCGCGCACCTCGGCGTTTCCGCTGACGGTTGGGGGTGTGACAACAACAGTCAATGAAATGATCATATCTTTTGACACCTTGAAAATTGAGCAAGTCAAAAGGAGTGCGAACAAACGGGAAGATGCACTTAGCAAATTGGCAGCAACAACATACATCCACTTATCCAAAAAAGTGTTGCTTGAAATACTAAGAGTAAGAAGCATAGATGAAACAAAGGTAGATGCCATCGTGACAGAAGACAAAGGCTGGATGACTCACCTATACGACTACCTACTACACAACTTGCTACCGAGTGACCCGAGTGAAGCACGAAAGGTGAAAAATCAAAGCTCCCCAATTCATTGTAAAGAACGAAGAGCTATACAAAAGAGGATACCTAATGTCATGGTTACGTTGTGTAACAGCGTTAGAAGGAGCATACATCATGAAAGAAGCACACAAAGGTGAAGCAGGAGCACATGAAGGGGCAAGTGCCCTAACCGGAAAGGTGCTACACATGGTCCTTTATTCGCCAACCATGCATAAAGAGGTAGAAGAACTAACGAAAAGATGTGTAGACTGTTAAACCTTCTCTCTAACACAAAGGTTACCATCCATACCAATCTCAAGTATTTTTAGCCCCTGCCATTCCACCAGTGGGGCATTGATATTGTAGGACCATTCCCATAAGATCCAGGAAGGGTCAAGTTCTTAGTAGTCATTGTTGACTACTTTACAAAATGGATCGAGGCGGAACCCGTCATAAATATCACAGGAAGGGCCATGATCAAGTTCATATGGAAAAATAGCTTGACGCGTTTTGGAACCCCTAAAACCTTAATCGGCGACAACGGGTTACAGTTCGCCGAAAATCCATTTCGAGGATGGTGTCAAGACAAACACATAGAGTAGCGTTTTACCTTAGTGGATCACCCACAAGCAAATGGACAGAAAAAAATATCAAACAAAACGCTAGTGAATGGAATCAAGAAGCGCTTGGGAAAAGAAAAAGGCAATTGGTTGAGGAGATACCCAGTGTGTTATGGTCCTATAGAACGACGCCTCACACCAGCACAAAATAGATGTTGTTCAACCTTGTTTTTCGCATAGAGGGAGTGTTACCTACAGAACTACTCATGGGATCAGTGCAGACAATAGGGTTCAGCCATGAAGCATGAGATAAATATTTGTGCCACAACTTGGACCTGCTTGACGAAAAGAGAGAAAGAGCCCAACTAAACCAGGCATCATACAAATATCATATGGAAAGCTACTACAACAAATGAATGCAAGGGCGAGACATGAAAGTTGGAGACTTGGTGCTAAGGGTAAATGAAGTTAGTCATAGTGAGCCAAGGGGAAAGCTAGGCCCAACATGTTAAGGCCCCGTATAGGATAGCAACGACACACCGCAACGGATCTTATGAATTGGAAACAATGGACGGCCACCCATACCAAGAACTTGGCACATCCTGCACTTAAGGGAATTTTTTCTTTAGAAAAAAATGGGGGTTGGAGGGAAGAAGAAGAGATGAAGGATAGACAAAGAACCAGTAATGTCGTCTTTTTTCTTTTTGTAATAATTCAAGTAATAATAAATTAAAAACCTAGGGTTGATCACCCTAGGTAGTTATCTTGCTCATATTTCCTCTTTCTTTTTCCTATCATTATTTCGGCTCAAAAAATTTGCAACCTTTGCCAAGAAAAGAGTTGTATGGTTCAAATACCCAACTCGAGGCAACGGAAAGCAGTTCAGCCTTGCCTTAGCTCAAAGGATTACACCTTTACCAAGAAAAGAGTTGTATGGTTCAAATACCCAACTTGACGCAACAACAAGCAATTCAACCTTGCCTTGACTCAAAGGATTGCAACCTTTGCCAAGAAAAAAGTTGTATGGTTCGAATACCCAACTCAACGCAATGACAAGTAGTTCAAACTTTCCTTGGCTCAAAGGATTGCAACCTTTGCCAAGAAAAGAGTTGTATGGTTCAAATACCCAACTCGACGCAACGACAAACAGTTCAACCTTGCCTTGGCTCAAAAGATTACAACATTTTCCAAGAAAAGAGTTGTATGGTTCAAATACCCAACTCGACGCAACGGAAAAGAGTTTAGCCTGGACTTGGCTCAAAGGATTGCAACCTTTGCCAAGAAAAGAGTTGTATGGTTCAAATACCCAACTCGACGCAACAAGAAGCAATTCAGCCTTGCCTTGTATGAAAGGATTGCAACCTTTTCCAAGAAAATAGTGGTATGGTTCAAATACCCAACTCGACGCAATGGCAAGCAATCCAGTCTTGCCTTGGCTCAAAGGGTTGCAACCTTTGCCAAGAAAAGAGTTGTATAGTTTAAATACTTAACTCAATGCAATAGCAGGCAGTTTAGCCCTGTCTCGATCTATAGAAATTATTGTTGGGTTTTGAGCAAACTAACACTCCTAAGGTGTTCATGCAACCCTAGAAACCTTGGATCTATGTTTGTCTAAAATATATGCAAAATAATATTCCAAGGTTCATAACTTATCTAGCATGCATGGGGTACTTTTAAACATAAAAGATACTAGAAGAATTACATACCTTTGTTAGTGAGTTGATTCCTTGGGAGTTTGAGAGACAAGCACCAATAATGTGAATGCCTCAAATGGAAATCACAATTCACCACAAACTTGGAAAACTTATGAGAGAGTACACAAACACTCTAGTCTTTGATACCACTGTTGGGTTTTGAGCAAACTAACACTCCTAAGGTGTTCATGCAACCCTAGAAACCTTGGATCTATGTTTTTCTAAAATACATGCAAAATAATATTCCAAGGTTCATAACTTATCTAGCATGCATGGGGTACTTTTAAACATAAAATATACTAGAAGAATTACATACCTTTGTTAGTGAGTTGATTCCTTGGGAGTTTGAGAGCCAAGCACCAATAATGGAATGCCTTAAATGGAAATCACAAATCACCACAAACTTGGATAACTTATGAGAGAGTACACAAACACTCTAGAAATCGGCCACTCTTATGCACACACACATAGTGTCTTTTCAAGCACCATAAGCCCCTTTATATAGTGTAGATGATTAGGGTTATGAACCATGCAAACCCTAATAACCCATGTCTTTTCCTATTCCAAGGATACATGGGTTAAAAGCTCCATGGATCATCCATGGACTCCCATTTAAGCTTAGCCCATTTCTTAATGAGTGTTAGCCTACACCATATAAATATAATAGCCCATTATTAATTAGTCACCTTATGATCACTAAATTAATTCATAATCAATTTAAGATCAATACTAATTAAATAATACAATTTCATATTAATATATTATAACTTATAATATATTAATAGGCCGCAAATATACTCTTCTCATAATATTATCCATATAAATAGTTCGGGTGAAGTGCAACCCAAATGGACCATGCCGGGTCGGGTCAAGTATATACCAAATAAGTTATGGACTTAGACACCTTATCCAACAGTCTCCCACTTGGATAAGTCTGATAACTGTATTTGCCTATATAGCTTCAGGAACCAACCGGCAATCGTAGCTCTCGAAAACTCTGTTGAACTATGAAGCGCCATTTTAGATAAGTGATCATATAATCCTCTGCTCTCATGATATCAGCCGGAAAAATACATGGAACAATGTCTTACTTATTGTCCAGCAGTTTGTTTCCCGATTTCTGATTTGTTTGACAAAGAACTTAATCGAACACATCAATTTAGTTCTGACCGGGCCCGATATACAGGTCAAAACAAAATCATCGAGGGGCCCATATATCGCTTCTAATTCAAGAAGGAACAGATAAACTTCGACTTATATGCTTGTTCTACTACTTGTTGAATTGTACACAAAGGCACGTTTTATAACATCAAGTTACTGATGCGTTTACGTGCAATTAATGCACAACCAACTCATAGGTAACAACTCATATCTCTAGGTTTGAAGACTTATATGATATTACCGTCTCATTACCCCTCGAGATAAATTCCATGAAGTGATACAAGTGAGCGTGGGTTTATTCCAATACTCATAACTTATGAGCACTCATGAATGTTGTAGAAACCATTGCTATGGCTAAACACCTTTAGTCATCTACAATCCCAATTCATTACAGTCTTGATTCATACCTACTTCGGACATATGACCGACTGTGGAGAATTTGAATAAATTTATTATTCTGGAAGTCAAAACATGCAAAGCTAAAACAATAGTAAATAATTGACAATGATAGCAACACATTACTCATAAATAAATCACAACTTTTATTCATCATCAAACGTCGATTACATTTTACAAGTTTCAGTAATAACTATCTAATCTGTAAAACTAATATCGTCCCTCAGCCCGATGCGTCTCGCATGCTGCAAATTCTTAACCCTCGTCAGTCCCTTCGTAAGGGGATCCGCAGGGTTCTCATCTGATGATACCCTCTTTGCCACGAGGAGTCCCTCTTCTATCTTGTGTCTTATGAAGTGATATTTTCTGTCAATGTGTCGGGATCTTCCGTGATCTCTTGGTTCCTTGGCTAAGGCAACCGCACTATTGCTGTCACAGAAAATCTCCATAGGCTCCTTAATAGTTGGTACAACTCCAAGGTCTCCAATGAAGTTCTTCAGCCATATCACCTCCTTTGCCGCTTCACTCGCTGCTATGTACTCTGATTTACAAGTTGAATCAGCTACAGTCTCCTGTTTGGAACTCTTCCAAGTGATTGCCCCTCTATTTAGGGTAAAGACCCAACCCGACTGAGAGTGGAAGTTATCCCTATCAGTCTGAAAGCTAGCATCACTATACCCTACTACTCTCAAGTCATCACTCCCACCAAGGGTAAGGATCCAATCCTTAGTCCTCCACAGGTACTTGAGAATATTCTTTACCACAGTCCAATGAGCCTTGCCAGGGTTCCCCTGATATCTGCTGACCATGCTCAAAGCGAAGGCTACATCAGGACGGGTACAAGTCATAACATACATGATCGAGCCAACAACGGAAGCATAAGGTAATCGACCCATCTCAGCTATCTCATCTTCTGTACTCGGGCTCTGAGCCTTGCTCAGTTTGGCATTGCTCTGGATTGGTAATTCTCCTTTCTTGGAGTTCTGCATGTTGAACCTTTTCAACACCTTATCCAAGTAGGTACTCTGACTAAGTCCAATTAGTCTTTTACTCCTTTTTCTTAATATCCTTATCCCTAGGATATAGGCAGCTTCTCCAAGGTCCTTCATAGCAAAGCACTTCCCAAGCCAGGACTTAACCTCCTGCAAGGTTGGGATGTCATTTCCTATGAGTAGTATGTCATCTACATACAACACTAAAAAACTAACTATACTCCCACTAGCTCTGATATACACGCAAGACTCATCTTCACTTCTTGAGAAACCAAACTCTTTGACCTTCTCATCGAAACAAAGATTCCAGCTTCGAGGTGCTTGTTTCAATCCATAAATGGATTTCTTAAGCTTGCACACTCTATTACGGTACTCTGCACTGACAAAACCCTCTAGATGATTCATGTAAACATCCTCAGCCAACTTCCCGTTAAGGAAGGTGGTTTTGACATCCATTTGCCATATTTCATAATCATGAAATGCAGCAATGGCTAGCATAACCCTAATAGACTTAATATTTGCCACTGGTGAAAAAGTTTCATCATAATCAATACCCTGAGTCTGAGTAAAACCCTTCGCGACCAGTCGTGCTTTATAAGTGTGTACCTTTCCATCCATGTCGGTCTTCTTCTTGAAGATCTATTTGCACCCGACTGTCTTACGGTCTGGTACATCGTCAACCAAGTTCCAAACTTTATTGTCATACATGGACTGTATCTCGCTGTCCATAGCCTCCTTCCATTTAGCAGACTCCGGGCCTGCCATGGCTTCCTTAACACTGTTAGGTTCATCCAGATTTAGCAGTGTACTATCACTGATAAATGTATCACCTTCCGTAGTAATATGAAAACCATAATAAAACTCAGGTATGTTCCTAACCCTTGTGGAACGCCTCGGAGGTATAGACTCGTCAGCTGGATCAACAGGAGTTTCCTCCTCAGGTTGATTGCTAGTGTCTGAGGTTCCTTCACCAATTGACTCTTGAATTTCTTCAAGGTCAATTTGCCTCCCACTGTCTCCTTGGCTTATAAATTCTCTCTCTCGAAAGACCCCTCTCCTAGCCACAAAGACCGCATTCTCACTGGGTCTGTAGAAGAGGTAACCAAAAGATTTTTGTGGGTAGCCGATGAAAATACACCTTTCACTTCGAGGTTCGAGCTTGTCATGAGTCTCGCGCCTCACGAAAGCCTCGCAACCCCAAATCTTGATGTGGTCCAAATTGGGAACTTTCCCAGTCCACATTTCATGAGGTGTTTTGGCAACGTTCTTTGTAGGGACTAGATTAAGGATATGGGCGACAATCTCTAAGGCATACCCCTAAAAAGAGATTGGTAGCGAAGCTCGACTCATCATAGAGCGAACCATGTCCAACAAAGTTCGATTACGCCTCTCAGCTACACCATTCAGCTGCGGTGTCCTGGGAGGTGTCAATTGTGAGACAATCTCACACTCCTTAAGATAGTCGAGGAACTCAGTACTAAGATACTCACCACCTCGATTGGATCGAAGCATCTTAATGTTCCTGCCCAATTGATTTTCTACTTCCTGTATAAACTCTTTAAACATTTCAAAAGTTTCTGACTTATGTTTGATTAAGTAGACATAGCCATATCTACTAAAATCATCAATAAAAGTCACATAATAGCGATTAGCATCCCTTGTGGCGGTTTTAAATGGTCCACATACATCAGTATGTATAAGGTCCAACAAACCCTCACCCCTTGCACAAGTGCAAGTGAAGGGTGATTTTGTTATTTTTCCAAGTAGACAAGATTCACAACTGTCATCCGACTGAAGGTCGAATGACTCCAATACCCCATCCTTTTAGAGCTAGCCTATGCGTTTCTTGCTTACATATCCAAGACAACAATGCCACAAAGATGCGTTATCCAAGCTAGTAGAAGAATCAATACACAATACATTATTTCCTAAATTATCTACAACCGATACAACTTCATACACACCATCACAAGGTAATGCTTTAAAATAAAGAACATTATTAAAGAAAGCTTTAATACTACCAACTTTATTATCAAAAGAAAAGGTAAAACCTTGTTTGTACAAAGCATGAAAGGAAATAATATTTCTCGCCATTTCTGACGAGTACACACATTTATTCAAATATAACTTTAACCCACTATCTAGCAACAAAGTATAAACTCCAATCTTGGTAACAGGTGAAATCTTCCTATTCCCCATGATTAAGTTTATCTTCCCGTGCTCCACATCCTCACTTCTTCTTAGGCCCTGCAAATGAGAACATATGTGAATACCACATCCTGTATCAAGCACCCAAGAGTTAGAATATGGTGAGTTATTAGACAATGTAGTGTAAATACCTGCATGGGATGGTTTCACTTTCCCATGCTTGACATCCTGCAAGTACTTTGGGCAGTTTCGCTTCCAGTGCCCCTTATTCTGACAGTAGAAGCATTCAACATCCTTAGGGATGCCAGAAGGAGTGATAGAACCACCTTTGGTTCCAGATAAGGAGCCTTCAAGAGACTTTCCCTTGGTACCCTTTGAAGGGTGCTTCCTCTTCTTCCCTTTGCCTTGCCCGATAGCCAAAACAGGGGTAGTAGTAGGAGTAGGAGTAGTAACCGACTTACTTTTAAGACCACTTTCGGCGGTCTTCAGAAGTCCTTGAAGCTTACTGAGTGTGAATTCCTCCTTGTTCATGTGGTATGTCATACGAAATTGATCATAACACGAGGGCAAGGAGTGCAAAATGATATCAATTGCCAACTCCTCAGGGAAGTTTACATTCAGTTTCATTAGACGGTCCACATACCTTTGCATTTTCTGCATGCGGTCCGTGATTGGTTCACTATCCTTCATACGGGTAGTGATTATGGAGGAGATTATTTCATAACGCTCCTGACGAGCACTCTGATGGTACCTTTCCATCAGATCTTGATGCATCTCAAAAGGGTAATAGTCCTCATAGGACTTTTGGAGTTCAGCTGTCATGATGGCCATCATGATGCATGCCACCTTGGTGGCATCTCTCTCATGTGCCTGATACTCAGCGACCTCCTCAGGAGTAGCAGTGGACTCATCAAGCTCCTTTAGCTCTTTATCGTGGACATATTCCTTGTCCTTGTAACGAGTGACCATCCTGATGTTCCGGATCCAATCCATGAAGTTGGAACCATCAAAGATGACCCTCCCACAAAGGTTCATGAGAGAAAAGGAGCTAGTAGGGTTAGAGCCCGAAGCATTGTTGTTGGAAGACATCTGAAAAGAAGAAAAAAACAAGTTTAGATTAGATATATCGAATCCTTAATAATACACCCAAATGTAATATTAAGGCTAGGATTCAACACAATATATTATAACTTAGAAGAGGGATGTCGTAATCTAAGATATAACATATTTGAAGGTAGGTGAATGACGATTCACCAATTTCCACCATGAAAACGAAATGAATTATTAGGTTTAATTGGTTTTGAAATTCCTAGATTCTTTTGAGATTCATTGAACTTTTCAATGGCATGTTTCAATCTCGATTGTGCCCTTCAAGTTTTGTGACTGGGATGCCGAGGATCACAAAACAGGGTGTGAATAACCATGCAAATTCACTTGGTACCCTTAATATTATCACCTAATCAATGTGCCGGTTAACCACACGCGCTCCACCGATCTATGATAAACATTAAGTCACCCTTCGTGATCCTTACTAGTCCAAGTTAGTGTGCCGGTTAACCACACACGCTCCACCAACGACTTGGTAAGGTACAAAGTGTGAATTTCATGGGTTAGCACCATATTCACATTTTCTTAAAGTAACTAAGATTGGGAATTTATAAAAGGTTTAGTTACTTTCTAATATTCATTATACTTTTAGTGAGAATTTAAAGTCATTATCCTACCCGTTCGGCTAACGACCCTCCACCGATCAAGGAAGCGGTGGGTGAGAATGGACACCCATTAAGCTGCCATTTTATAGGCAAAACCTTTATACCCTCCTTATAGACCGGCTTCGTAAATGAGGCCTACTAACGGTAAAACGACTTAATCTTATACATATATATAATAATTAACCATTAATGTTATAAATAGTATAAGGGTTGAATTTTAACTTTTAAAACTCTAAGGGTTTGGAATTAAAGTATATTAAAGTGTGTGTGACTTTACAAATTCCAAAACTTGAGGACAAGTTTTGAAACTATTCAAAACTTTTCATTTCATAACTTATGAATTAAAGGTTCATAAAAATGAAGACTCTTCATTTTCATGTAACTTATGTGTTTTAAATGTGCATAAAAGAAAATGACCTTTGGAAATCCATAACTTGAGGGCAAATTATGGACTCTATTAAAACACATAAATGATCAAGAATTATCAATAAACAATTTAGCAAATCATTCCTATGATCTAACAATAATTCATATGAACATGAACATCATATCAAAAATTCCAAGAACATATGAACACATATAATCATGCAATTTTGATATAAGCCATTGTAAATGGATTAGCATAAACATTACACCATCTAAAACAGGTTTTAAAACACCAAAACAGTTTAGGGTAATGTTTCTAGTCCATTTCCAGCAGCAAAAGTCGAAAAACTGCATTCTGAGCCTCCTACTCGTCGAGTGCAGTAACCTACTCGACGAGTAGGATAAATTTGTACATGGACTCGGCGAGTCCCCTGTTCAGACAGCAAAAAATTCGAATTTTTTCAGCTATTTTGCATCAAGTATGAAACAAACAAGCCTAGTCTTTGATACCACTGTTGGGTTTTGAGCAAACTAACACTCCTAAGGTGTTCATGCAACCCTAGAAACCTTGGATCTATGTTTTTCTAAAATACATGCAAAATAATATTCCAAGGTTCATAACTTATCTAGCATGCATGGGGTACTTTTAAACATAAAATATACTAGAAGAATTACATACCTTTGTTAGTGAGTTGATTCCTTGGGAGTTTGAGAGCCAAGCACCAATAATGGAATGCCTTAAATGGAAATCACAAATCACCACAAACTTGGATAACTTATGAGAGAGTACACAAACACTCTAGAAATCGGCCACTCTTATGCACACACACATAGTGTCTTTTCAAGCACCATAAGCCCCTTTATATAGTGTAGATGATTAGGGTTATGAACCATGCAAACCCTAGTAACCCATGTCTTTTCCTATTCCAAGGATACATGGGTTAAAAGCTCCATGGATCATCCATGGACTCCCATTTAAGCTTAGCCCATTTCTTAATGAGTGTTAGCCTACACCATATAAATATAATAGCCCATTATTAATTAGTCACCTTATGATCAGTAAATTAATTCATAATTAATTTAAGATCAATACTAATTAAATAATACAATTTCATATTAACATATTATAACTTATAATATATTAATAGGCCGCAAATATACTCTTCTCATAATATTATCCATATAAATAGTTCGGGTGAAGTGCAACCCAAATGGACCATGCCGGGTCGGGTCAAGTATATACCAAATAAGTTATGGACTTAGACACCTTATCCAACAATTATAACTTCTGCCAAAGAAAGAAGTTATATGAATCAAACACAATAAGAATGCAAAGAAAAAGGTGAGCAAACAACATATATAGCAAAATAAAAGGCGAAAGTCATTATTCTGTTACACACCAAAACCTGGAAAACCTAGGCCATGCAGGGCCCACATCAAAAGCAAAGTATTAATTCACACCCATTTTAGAGCAACACTAAGTGAAAAGCAAGAAAGGTCCTTCATTTACCAACTCCTTCATCCAAGACAATGATCTTGGCATCAATGCTAATACCAGCTCCTCCATGATCATCATCCACACACAACTGACGGAGACCATCAATGTCAAGGGAACCCAAATTCATCATGGAAGCATAGTCACACGAAATGAACGAGTCAATCGCATCAACCATCTCTCCCTAATGGCTCGAGGTGGAATTGGAAGCACTAGGATCAAACGTTCCCGCAACCACTACCTTGCGTAGTGCCTCTCTACCAGACTCCTCACCCGCAGCGAAGCACATGTTGTTGATGCGTCCCACACCCTGCAAAAAATATAGAAGCTCAATAATTTTGTTAACAATCCTCAATATGCCATCCTTGACCATCCAGTCCAAGTCACTCCTAAGGCGAGACAACTCTGTCTCCCGATCAAGCAACAATTTCTCCTTATCCAACAACTCTCTCTCCAGACTCTCCACTCGAATGTTTAGGGCCTCATTCTACTGGAGGGTACAATCAAGCTTTGAATCCACTTGAGCACAATGCTCTTCAAGAGTCATTTTCTCGCCAGCCAGCAACTCCAATTGCTGATGAGAAGACTCCACTGAGGATTCCAGAGAAGCGACGTGCTGCTGGAGACCCCTCTCATTTGTACAAAGCTTAACAGCCATAATTTTGAGATGACGACTGCGGCGAGCCCCCGCAGTAAGGAAGAAGGCGCTTTGAGCAGAATAAAATTCCATAAAGTCAATTGCTTGGTCGTCGGTAAAAGCTTCCATCTCGGAAACGATCCCCTTAGGGAAGACATGACACGAAAATTCAGGAGCAAGGTTCGCCTGCAGTGACTCCAGGGCATGATGCAAAGCCTCATGTTTGCAGCGGGGGATTAGTCGGTGCGCGAAAGCTGGCCCGGAAACCCTCGTTAGGGAAGTTCCCTTTCCCAAAAAAAAAACTTCTTGTTGGGAAAGACGAGACTGGTCAGTGAGATTCCATTTGGGAATGAAAAGATTGTTGGAAGGAAGATTCTTGCCTTGAAAACTTGCAATAAGGTCTTCATAGTCAGATGTCTCCGAAACAACAGGAGACTTACCCCTATGGACCGGAGGTGGCTCTGTTGGGCCAGTCCCCGCAAGACCTTTGTTTATGATGGGCTGCTTAAGCGCCCATGGTATCCCTTCAGATTGGTGCGTATTGGATCAAGGATACTTATTACCTCTTCACTAGAGGGCATCAGGGTTGCAATAAAGTTGGTGGCAAGCTTGCGTCGGCGATAGCGATCAACAGTCTTTCCTTTGGCCACATCAGAAAGAGTTGCAAGGCTCAGAAGGCCTCTTTTCCTAGTCACACAGGATACCGCGCCTACAAAAAGCCCATCTTTGTTATCCTCGACACGCTCCAAACTCTCAGAAGGTATGAGATGAGGAAGCACGAAAAGGGGCGCGCCAAACGGGTTGCCATGCGAAGGTGTCTCGCCAGCAGGGGTCGAGTGTGAAGGCATCGAGACATCAGGAGTAGCGAATCCCTGAGCATATTTTCGACGGGGAGGAGGAAGGCTGTCATGAAGAGCTAATTGTTTAAACTGAAAATCCCCTTGGAATTTCTGCCCAAGCACTTCAAAAAAACGCAAAACGTGTCTCTCCCCTGAAAGATAATCATCCCCCATTTTTATGTTCTTCCTTTAAAAAAAGGGATGGGGGAAGGGAATAGGAACAAAAACGAAATAGTAAAGTAAAAAAACGAAAAATCTTACTCCCATTAATGACAAAGAACTCAGGCTGCTCTTGACGACACCACTACTCGGTGCTCATCCCCGCACCAGCAAGAATGCATTCAGGGAACTCCTCGGGAACAACAGTGAAACCTTCCAGAAGGCGAACAGTTTCTTGGTCCTGACCAAGTAGCTTGGGGGCGCTATCAGAAGTCACTTCAGTTCGAACATAGGGACCACCAACTCAAGAACTGTTCACCCAGAACCAATGATTTTTCCAGTTCTTCGGGCTGCTTTTACCGTCATGAACAAGGACACGAGCATTCTTCTGGGTGTAGAAAGTAAACTTGTCACAAGTAGTAGAAAAAACGGAAGAAGTTCTTGAACACTGGGAGGCTTGGGAGAAAAACTAGGGATCGACCCAGCATCTCGAAGGCAACGACCTTGTTTACAGCATTAGGGATAAGATCGTAAACATTGACCCCGTTCTTGCGAAGCACCTCTTCGAGAAAATAAGTGGTTGGAAGTTGATAGCCAACATCAAAGGTCCTGACATAAAATCCGACTTTCCCCGGAGGAGGTTCCAGATAGGAGGCTCCGTCCAATGGAACAAGTATTCTATCCTTCGGCTGAAAGCCGTACTTCTCCCGGAGAGTCTCAACATACTCAGAATTTGGGATAACACCATGGGAAGAAATCATGCTAACATGGAGAGCCATCTTCTTTGAAAGGTGAAGAACGGAGAAAGAAGAAGGAAACTGAGAAGAAAAGAAGAATGCATATAAAGAGGAAGGTGGGTATTTATGGATAGAGATCATGGCAAATCAAACTCCCAGAAAAAGCGGGACCGTTTGCTGAGGCAATAACTGCTTGACAAGTGAGAAAGAGACACGTGTGTCTATGAGTCTAGCACATGATGACTCGCTCAGTGTTGTAAAACCCGCCGAGATGGCCGATTACTCGGCCGAGTACTCCCTACTCGGCCCCTTACTGTGGCGAGTTACGTTATCCGAGTACTCCCCGATCCGCCCCTTACTGAAGTGAGCAGTGTTGTAAAACTCACCCAACTTGGTGATTAATATGTATAATATACATAATGATTTATTATTTAACACACACATCTGATTACTACTACATATATATCTTAAACTTTCAGTAATTATTCACGAAGTGAGACCATTGTGTGTTTTTCAGTTTTTGTGTATTCACATGTATCTAATTTTGTTATATATTTCAATCAACTTGTAATTTTAACTTATAATTTTGACATATATAACTTTCCTAAAAATATTTCTACATGAATTACCGAATCCGAGTACTCCCCGAGTACTCCTGATTACTCGCTACTCGGTAATCGGCCGAACAGGTACCGAGTAGCGAGTTCTACAACCTTGGACTTGCTACGCTGCTTCATCACTACTAGACTAGGGGGCTTGATGACATACCCCATATCGGTCCATCGTAATGTGACTAAACAATGGCATCCAGTCATAACGAAGTGGCCATTTACTTGAACACATAAAAGGAAAAACAGTTAGACGACACTAACCGGCTAGGCCCAGGAGCCATTAAAAGCCAACGTCAAGGCTAGGTCTTGATGAGACAGATGAGAGGGATAGCTACCCCCGACAGCCAGCGCCATACGAGAGAATCCTTCTTGATCCCCACACAAAGTTGTGATCTGGCGTACGGAAGCAGGCGTCGATAGGGTTGTGCACGGGCGACTACCATTGATTCTCTCTGCACCAATTAGGACAGAGAAGGATTTAGATAGGGACGTGTGGACCAATAGTAATCCGGTATGCCAGAAACCGTTGTTATGCCCCCCCCCCCCCCCCCCCCCCCCCCCGTCCAAAAACCGCTACCTATATAAGAAATGTTGAGTTCATCGGAGGAGGTATGTTCTCTCTAGACTCTCTCGCTAAGATACCATCTAAAGGCCTTACGTAATCCACTGACTAGAGCGTCGGAGCGACCTCCCGAGATCCCCTCTCGGAGAACGTCTGACGTGTTCCTCGTTTGTGACTACAGGTTCCACTTGGAAGATTCCTTAAGATTCCTTAGCCAGCCGGGGTCACGCTTGTGAAACGACGTCACAACAATTGTTGTATAGAAAATGTTTGTGGATTTTATGCACGAGACATGCATTTAATGTCAATCTTATTTGTTTTGAGTATAATTAACATTAAACCCAAATTAGCTTACATTGCTATTCATTTTACCTCGAAGGTTTTTCGTAATTATTATTATGATGATGAAATAACAATTTATATGCATGTAGTTGCAACATTCATGATCGAATTGTATACATTGTAACTCAACATAATATGCAAAAGGACTCTAAGCTATAGCCATGCCTTAACGTATTTTGTTGGAAACTTATGGGAGTTTTAAGTAGTTAGGTATTTGTTACAGCTAAAATAAGTTCTTATCATTAAATGGGGAACTAGATTTTATGTAATTTGAAATATGTTGTTTTCCAATCCCATGATGTTAAAATTATATGTATTAAACTTCTAATTGCATAAGCTCTATCTTTTATACTTTGTACATATCAGATTTTTAGCATGCTTAATGGGTGGACTATATTGGGACTTTGGTAAACCTTGACATTTTATTATAAAAGAGGTTGTTATACGCTATTATTACAATATTACAATATTACAACTTAGCTGAAGAAGTAATACGAAGTAATACATGCAATATTCTAAGCTGCATAAAAATGTGTTGAAAAGATTTAATGTTGACTCATCTAAATTTCCACTACCACGAAATATTATTAACCAAACTTAAAAAAATCATTAAGCATTTTGATCGAATTAACATTTCAACAAATAATTTTTAAATTGATTCACAATAGACATCTTCATTGGCAGCAATAATGTTACAGGTGCAACCAACCCATTACAAAGTCATCTCATCTCCAGTACATGTTCACTATCAAATCGTTTTTTAAAATGGTTACCAATCCACCTTTTATATATATATATATATATATATATATATATATATATATATATATATATATATATATATATATATATATATATATTTGACATTAGATTAAATAAAAACATAATTTAAAACACAAATGAATATTTTACATTAATTAAAACCCTAGTAAATTACTTAAAAAACATAGAAATTTAAAACCTAAATTCCTAAAATAACATATAAAACATAGAAATTTAAAACCTAAATTGCTAAAAAAACAAAAAGAAAACATAGAAAATATTAGTCATCGTCGTCTTCGTCTTCGTCGTCGTCGTCTTCGTCGTCGCCTCGTTTTCATCGTCAACGTCCTCATTCTCCTCGTCGTCACCGATATTTTTCCCTTCGAATTGCCTTTGTCACATGTGCTCAGTCAAATCGTGACGTAGATTGTGATGTGTTTCACTGTTTTATAATTCCAAAAGCCTTGTGAACTTTGTTGGGCTGCCGACTTGTATTACTGCAGGTGGATTAAGTGTATCATTCAGACTATACATACAAATAGCCCTATCATCTTCTTCTATTATCATGTTATGTAAAATAACACAAGCTTTCATCACCTTCATCAATTTTTTCTCATCCCATGCTCGTGCCAGATGTTTGATTATGTGTCACTTTTGTTTAAGGACTCCAAACACCCGTCCCTGATCCTTCCTTGCAGATTCATGTGCTAACGTGAACAATTAATGTTTTTCATCGGCCGAATATGAGTATGACTTGACAGATGTAGCGTACTATGGATATATCTCATCCTCAAGATAATACCCAAGTTTATATTCATGTCCATTGTTGTGATAGCGTGAGGATTTTAGCGGGCCAGCAGCCAAAGATTTTCTGTGAGATTTAGCAGTGCGAGGTGAGTTTCCTCATTGTGTTTAGCGAGTTGAAGGTGTAACATCCCGACTCCCAGGTATAATATTTAATTAATTTGCATTCATAATGTCAGAGCAACTCGACGAGTTGGATGCCCCAACTTGCCGAGTAGAGGAGTACATGGTCGCGTGAATTCTAGAGTCTACTCGACGAGTTAGAGGACCCCAACTCGACGAGTAGGTGCTGAGTGAGAAAACCATAATTTTCAGGGTTTGTGTCCTATTTAAAGGACCTTAAGCCTCCATTTCCGCCTCCCATATCACCCTAACACTCTGTGAGAAAACCCTAATTGAGGTATAATCTTGTGTGAGAGAAAGAGAGGCTAATCTTGTGCGTTCTAGTACACTTTTGGAAGGAGGTTGGAGAGAATCAAGGCTTGGAATGAGGAGGGACTTTTGGGTCCAGTGTTCTTCAGTGTTAGCTTCTGTTTGGAGGTAAAAAGCTACCACCTTGATCATTTATTTTGTTAGATATTTTCTAGGGAGTTTTAGGGCTTTTTCCCATCCATCTTTTGGATATTGTTACACCCCCAAACCGGAACGACGGAAATGTTCGGGGGCGGAGGACGTCATGTTTAGTATCACAAGACATGCATCATAGTAATCAAAGTAACAAACAACCATTGTATTAAGATTAAACTGTTGTACAAAGTATGTGGTTCACATAAGATAGACTCCAAAAGTACATAACAATACACGACATGAAGCTACTATGCTCCATCTTCTGAATCCTAGCGTGCGTACCTGTCTACTGGTTTCTTGAGAATACAAGTTATTTTGAAAGAGTAGATCAACATTTAAGCTGATGAGTTCGTAAGTATTTTAGTGATGTAAAGTAAGTTGTAAGTTCTTTTTAGAAAAGTTCGCCTGTTCCTCCAGAAGATCCTATATCTTCTGATATGATGAAAGATAAGTAAAAATGAATCTACGATCCCTTCTATGAGTATTAAATGGACACAAGTTATATAAAACCCAAAATAAACAAACAATCGATTGTGTGAATCTGCCCTAAGCACACAACCAAACAAGGAACAGGAAATGAGGCGGAAGTCACACATCCCATTGTTTGTTAGATCTTCGTTGTATATAACCCTGGCGTATTCATTTGATACTCACGAAGTTAACTGTAATAGTTCCTTTATATTTGATGAAAACATTCTTTAAGAAAAACCCTTATTTCCTTTAGTAAAAATGGTAACTACAATAGTTCCTTCTATAATCACTTAGTTTATACTAACTATATATAATCTAATATCGAACAGATAGTTAATTGTGTGAATCTGCCCTAAGCCCACAGTCAAACAATGAACAGGAAGTAAGGCGGAAAGCACACATCCCACTATCTATCAGATATTAATTATATATAACTCTGATGTATAAACTAAGGTATTATAGGATTAACCACCAAAGGTCCTTTAAGTTATACTGGTTTAATAAAATGGATTAAACCCTTTTACAGATAAGTTTCTAGTTTTGTCTACCAAATGTTCTATTTGAAAAGTATGTTTTGTACTAGAAAACGGTTTACTGAATTTGAATACTATGACCTGACCCATACCTGGTACTCCTTATGATTACTTGGTGTATACGTGTGACACCCATAAATTTCAAACCAATTTAAACTTTCAAAAACATCCCAAGTTCCATTAGTTATTAGAAAGAGGTTTCCAAATGGTTTATTATCAGAGTATCCCAGAAACAAAATCATAAAAAGTGAAGAGCGGTATGATCACACCTTTGCCTTGCCACGATCTCCTGATGTACCTGAAACAATAAACTGAAACTGTAAGCCCGAAATCTTAGTGAGTTACCCCCAAAATACCCATACACACATAACCATACACATACAACAATGAACATCACACTATGGGTCCAGTCACCTATCGGGTTGGAATACCCCTGACCCTCAACCATTGGGCTGGAATCCCAACATACTACGAGTCCAATCATCCTACCGGGATGGAATACTCCTGGCCCACAACCATCGGGTTGGAATGCCCACACACCTACACATACAACAACTACTATGGGTCCAATCATCCTACGGGATGGAATACCCCAGGTCCTCAACCATCGGGTTGGAATGCCCTACTTACTATGAGTCCAATCATCCTACCGGGATGGAATACTCCTGGCCCACAACCATCGGGTTGGAATGCCCACACACCTACACATACAACAACTACTATGGGTCCAATCATCCCACGGGATGGAATACCCCAGGCCCTCAACCATCGGGTTGGAATGCCCTACCTACTATGAGTCCAATCATCCTACCGAGATGGAATACTCCTGGCCCACAACGATCGGGTTGGAATGCCCACATAACCAATCAAACATGTGAACCTATATCAGATAATCATATAACAGTCTACCAAACAACATACTAGGGCCCTATCAGCCTCGGGATGGGATACCCTCCACTACTGCTCAATCATGTGCACATATAACTGATGGGTTTTAGGTAAAACAAATAAACTAGAAAACAATTCCTAAGTTCACATGCAACCTACTTTGGATCTATGTTTTAACTATTGAACATATAACTTTGAATTTCAAAACAAGAACCCTAGAGGAGAGAGGCTATTTTCAAAAATAACTAACTAGGGTTTAAGAGTTACATACCTTTCAATTGTTATAGTAAACAATTGATAATCCTCTTGAAGTTGATCTTCTTGCAAGCCTAGCACCACAATTGTAATGCCTCTAATGGAATCACACCCAAGAGCTAGCAAGAAGGAAACTAGAAGGAGAGAGAGAGAGAGAGTAGGGTATGCAAAATCGGCCCTAGGGTTTCACCAAGGAAGGAGTGGCCGAATTTAGGAGCTGGGAGGCTCCTTATATAGCTGAGGGATCTAGGGTTTAGGGAAAACCCTAATACTCCTTTGCTTAGGGCCGAAGCTAACCCAAAGGCCTTATCCAAAGCCCCTTGGACGAAATCATTAGGGTTTCCCCTATAGATTTCGTCCACCTCCTTCCGAGGAGGTTCTGGAGCCTTCCACTAAACTATCTGATAATTGCAAACTAGTCCCTGCACTTTATAATTAATACTTTTAACCCCAAAATTAATTCTGATTAATTTCTGGCTAACTATTAATTAAACCTTATGATTTCTAATTAATATATTAATCTTTTAACATATTAATAAATCATTTATATTAATTTATTAATCTTATAATAAATCAATATCTCTCCTTTCATAATTTCCTTGTCCAGTTGCTAGGTTTGAGGGCAACCCAAAAGGACTGTACTGCTATCAATTCAAGTACATACCAATTATAGTTATGGTCTTAGACACCTAATCCAACAGTCTCCCACTTGGATAAGTCTGTAACTATAATTGCTAGTATGACTTCTAAATTTGACCAGCAAATTGTAGCTTCCAAAAGCTGCTGCTGAACTCTGACGCACTCAGTTACATGTCCTAAGATAAGTGATCATATAATCCTTCGTTCTGCAAGATATCCCTAGACAAAAGACATGGAATGTAATTAATCTCTTTGTCCAGAATCTATGTTTCCCGATTTCTGATTTGTGATGATGTAGGACTTCTAATCGAACACATCAATTTAGTCCTGGCTGGGCCCAACACATAAGTCAACACCAAATCATCGAGGGGCCCACATATATCGCTTTTCCCGTTAGGGCAAAAGGAACGAATAAACTTTGACTCATATGCTTGTATCTTTTACTCATCAAATTATACATGACAATACGTTTTATAACACCAAGTTACTGATGCGTTTTCGTATCCCCAATGCATGACCGACTTGTAAATTACAACTCATATTTCTCCGCTTCAAGATTATAAGATATTATCGTCTCAGTATTACTCGTGATGAATTCCATGAAGTAATACTCTGAGCGAGGGTTTTTCCAATACTCAAATCTCTATTTCTAAGTACTCATGAACATTGCAGCAATTCTATTGCTATGTCCAACTCCCTTAGACAATCTGCAATCTAATTCATGATAGTCTTAATTCACTACTTACTTCCAAAAGTACGAGCGACTGTGGAGTTTGAATACTTAAATTATTCGGGAAGTAAAACATGAAAAATATGAAACACAATAATAAACAATTGACAAAAGGCAGTAAACAAACTCATAAATAATACTTTATTATTTAATCACCAAAAGGCAACTACATTTACTTTGTTACAAGTTTCAGAATAAAACTAATCTAACTACTAAAACTAATATCATCTTTCAGTCCTATGCTCCG
Source organism: Lactuca virosa (assembly GCF_052849685.1). Taxonomy (NCBI): domain Eukaryota; kingdom Viridiplantae; phylum Streptophyta; class Magnoliopsida; order Asterales; family Asteraceae; genus Lactuca; species Lactuca virosa. The sequence continues at coordinate 176,763,732 of NC_136434.1, read as the reverse complement.
AGCATGCTGAATATGCTTAGCCCTACTCAGACCCTTTGTGAGGGGGTCTGCTGGGTTATCTTCAGATGACACCCTCTTTACTACAAGATGGCCTTCTTCTACTCTATGTCTGATAAAATGGTACTTTCTGTCGATATGTCTGGTTTTACCATGATCTCTTGTTTCCTTTGTTAAGGTAACCGCTCCTTCATTATCGCAGAACAGTTCCATAGGCTCCTGGATGGTTGGAACAACTCCGAGATCTCCGATGAAGTTCCTCAACCAAGCTGCTTCTTTCGACGCTTCACTCGCTGCTATGTACTCTGATTCACATGTAGAATCAGCCACTGTATCTTGCTTGGAACTTTTCCAAGTAACTGCTCCTCCATTTAGTAAAAATACCCAGCCTGACTGAGAACGGAAGTTATCTCTATCCGTTTGAAAGCTGGCATCACTGTAACCATCTATTCTCAAAGTATCATTGCCACCAAGCACAAGGACCCAGTCCTTTGTCCTTCGCAAATACTTGAGTATATTCTTAACCGCTATCCAATGAGCTCTACCCGTGTTTCGCTGATAACGACTGACCATGCTCAAAGCAAATGCCACATCAGGGCGAGTACATGTCATAGCGTACATGATCGATCCGACAACGGAAGCATAAGGTACACGACTCATGTCATCTATTTCCTCATTTGTACTCGGGCATTGAGTCTTACTCAATTTTGTATTGCTTTGGATAGGTAGCGCTCCCTTCTTGGAGTTTTCCATACTAAACCTCTTTAGTACCTTATCCAAGTATGTGCTCTGACTAAGTCCAATTAGTCTCTTCTTTCTATCTCTCAATATTCTAATCCCAAGAATATAGGCAGCTTCTCCAAGGTCTTTCATGGAAAAACACTTTCCAAGCCAAGACTTAACATCTATCAAGGTTGGAACGTTGTTACCAATGAGTAATATGTCATCGACATATAACACCAGAAAAGTTACTATACTCCCACTAACCTTGATATACACACAAAACTCATCTTCACTTCTAGAGAAACAAAACTCTTTGACTTTCTCATGGAAGCAAAGATTCCAACTGCGAGATGCTTGTTTCAATCCATAAATGGATTTCTTAAGCTTGCACACTCTATTGGGAAACTTTGCATCAACAAAACCCTCTGGCTGATTCATATAAACATCCTCAGCTAACTTCCCGTTAAGGAAAGCAGTCTTGACATCCATCTGCCAGATTTCATAGTCATGAAAGGCAGCTATGGCGAGCAATATCCTAATAGATTTAATCTTGGCTACTGGCAAAAAGGTCTCATCATAATTAACCCCTGGGGTTTGAGTGAAACCTTTTGCAACTAGTCGAGCCTTGAATGTGTGCACATTCCCATCCATGTCTGTCTTCTTCTTGAAGATCCATTTGCACCCAACTGTCTTACGACCTGGTGCACTATCAACCAAATTCCAAACTTGGTTGTCATACATGGACTTAATCTCGCTGTCCATTGCCTCTTTCTATTTGAAGCCTCTGGGCCTGCCATTGCTTCCATATAAGTAACTGGTTCATCTAAATTTACCAGTGTCCTATCACTGATGAATGTGTCACCGTCTGAAGTAATATGAAAACCACACAACTCAGGTGGCACACTCACCCTAGTGGATCTTCGAAGAGGTAATGAGTTATTAACTGGTTCAACATGAACTGTTTCCTCTAGTTGAGTGCTAGTGTCATCTAAGGTTCCTTCATTGGCTAACTCTTGAATTTCTTCAAGGTCAATGGTGCTCCCACTGTCCTCTTTGAATATGAGCTCTCTTTCTAGAAAGACTCCTCTTCGTGCTACAAAGACCACGTTTTCACTAGGTCTGTAGAACAAATATCCAAAAGACTGTTTTGGGTAACCAATGAAAACAAATTTCTCACTCCTAGCTGCTAGCTTGTCGTGAGTCTCTCGTCTTACGAAAGCTTTACAAGCCCAGACTTTAATATGTGTCAACAAGGGAACTTTCCCTGTCCACATTTCGTGAGGTGTTTTGGAAACCTTCTTTGTAGGGACAAGATTGAGGATGTGGGAGACTGTCTCTAAGGCATACCCCCAGAAGCGAATAGGAAGCGAAGCACGACTCATCATAGAACGAACCATGTCTAACAAGGTTCGATTACGCCTCTCAGCTACACCATTTAACTGTGGTGTCCTAGGAGGAGTTAATTGTGAGACTATCCCACATTTTTTTAGATAGTCGTTGAACTCGATACTAAGATACTCGCCGCCTCTATCGGATCTAAGAACCTTTATCTTCCTGCCCAATTGATTTTCGACCTCATGCTTAAACTCTTTGAACTTTTCAAAGGTTTCTGACTTATGTTTGATTAAGTAGATATAGCCATATCTGCTATAATCGTCAGTGAAAGTCACATAGAATCGATTAGCATCCCTTGTAGTTGATCTGAAGGGTCCACACACATCTGTATGTATGAGATCCAACAGACCTTCATCTCTTTCACAAGACCCTGTGAATGGTGATTTTGTCATCTTTCCCAAAAGACAAGATTCACACATATCATCTGATTTTAGGTCAAATGATTCCAACATTCCATCCTTTTGGAGTTGGGCTATGCGTTTCTTGTTAATGTGTCCAAGACGACAATGCCACAAGCATGCCTTGTCTATACTATTAGACAAGTCAATATTAAATACACTATTTCCTAAGCTATCAACACAAGTCACTGTTTCATACACACCATCACAAGGCAAAGCTTCAAACATAAAAATACCATTCTTATAAACAAAAATTGAACCATTCAAATCATTAAAAGAATATTTAAAACCTTGTCTGAACAATGCATGAAATGAAATAATGTTTCTCGTCATCTCAGACGAATGGCAACAATTCAATAAATCTAATCTAACATCATTACTAAGCAAAAGTTGATAAACTCCGATCTTGGTTACTGGTGAAGACTTCTTATTTCCCATGATCAAGTTTATCCTTCCTCGCTCTATCTCCTCACTTTCTTTTAGCCCTTGCAAATCAGAACATATGTGAAAACCACATCCTGTATCAAGGACCCATGAACGAGAAGATAATGAGTTATTAGAAGAAATAGTGTAAATACCTGCTAAAGATGGCTTCACTTTTCCATCTTTAATATCCTGCATATATTTTGGGCAACTTCTTTTCCAGTGCCCTTTGTCATTGCAATAAAAGCAATCGGCATCCTTTGGATCAGAAACATGGGGAATGGTAGCATTGGGCTTAGCCTTTGGGCAATTACAAGATGACCCAGCTTGAGCCTTGTTATTCCAGTTTTGCTTAGGAGGACCTTTCCTCTTTTTCCCCTTTCCCTGTCCAATAGCCAAGACAGGGGCACTTGCAGGAGTGGAGGCTATACTTTTACCCTTCGTCCCTGCTTCAGCTGTCTGCAACAAGTTGTGCAATTGGGCCAGAGTCTACTCAGTGTTGTTCAAATGGTAAGTTAGGATAAACTGACCATAACAATCAAGCAATGAGTTCAAGACCATATCAATGGCCAATTCCTCATCAAATTGAATGTTGAGCTTGACCAAACGCTCTATGTAGCATTGCATTCTTTGTCATTGCAATAAAAGCAATCGGCATCCTTTGGATCAGAAACATGGGGAATGGTAGCATTGGGCTTAGCCTTTGGGCAATTACAAGATGACCCAGCTTGAGCCTTGTTATTCCAGTTTTGCTTAGGAGGACCTTTCCTCTTTTTCCCCTTTCCCTGTCCAATAGCCAAGACAGGGGCACTTGCAGGAGTGGAGGCTATACTTTTACCCTTCGTCCCTGCTTCAGCTGTCTGCAACAAGTTGTGCAATTGGGCCAGAGTCTGCTCAGTGTTGTTCAAATGGTAAGTTAGGATAAACTGACCATAACAATCAGGCAATGAGTTCAAGACCATATCAATGGCCAATTCCTCATCAAATTGAATGTTGAGCTTGACCAAACGCTCTATGTAGCATTGCATTCTTTGCACATGACTAACAACCGAATCCCCTTCCTTCATCTTGCAAGCCATGAGTGACTTGACTACCTCAAACTTTCCTTGAAGAGCTCGCTTATGGAATTTCTCCATAAGGTCCTTATTCATCTCAAAGGGCCAGTAGTTGTCATAGTACCTCTGCAGTTCTGGGGACATGGTTGCGACCATGATGCATGCCACTTTGGTGGCATCGTCATAATGCTTCTTGTAGGCAGCATATTCTTCAGGAGTAGCTTTAGATTCATCAATTTCTTTGAGCTCTCTTTCAAGGACATATTCTTTGTCCTCAAAACGAAGCGCCATCTTGATGTTGCACATCCAATTGTTATAGTTAGAGCCATCCATAACGACTTTGGAGCAAATGTTGAGCAAAGAGAAGTTGTGGTTGGAGGATGATGAAGCAGAATTGTTTCTAGGAGTAGACATCTGAAAAGAAAGATAGGTTTAGTTAGATTTCAAGATACCTAAATATAATAACCCAAAGATATAATATTAAGGTTAGGATCCAACTATGAATATTTACAACTTAGAAATAGGATGCCGAGATCCAAGTGTAAAATTCATAAAGGTAGGTGAATGACGATTCACCAATTCCACCATTAGACGAAATAAACGAAGTGAAATTCCTAATTCTTTTGAGATACATTGAAACTATTCAATGGCATGTTTTAATCTCGGATTATGCTCTTCTATTTGTGACTGGGATGCTGAGGATCACAAACAAGATGTGAATAACCATGCAAATGTGCTTGGTAATCTCATTGTCTTTATCATTAACTATTGATGTGCTGGTAAACCACACACGCTCCATCAAAATGACAATTATGAGATACCCATTACTACTCTTTATTAGTGCCTTTTAGTGTGCTGGTTAACCACACACGCTCCACTAACGACTAATAAAGCATAATGTGCAATTTCAGGGATTAACATACTTTTCACATTTTTCCTAAAGTAACTAGAGTTGGGATTTTGTAAAATAATGTTCTAGTACTTTCTTTAATAACATTATACTTTTAATGAGATGTAGTTGTCCTATCAAACCCGTTCTGCTAACGACCCTCCACTAATCAAGGAAGCGGTGGGTGAGAGTGGACACCCATTCAACTACCATTTTATAGCCAGTTTCCTTATACCCCCTTATAGACTAGCTTCGTGAATGAGGCATACTAGCGATTTGACTGACCATATTCTTATACATATATAATATTAAACTTTTAATCATAATACATATATAAGGTGTGTTTTAAACTTTTTAAAACTTTAAGGTTTATATATAAATTTCTAAAATTAAGCCATTAATTTTAAATTTAAATAAACCAAATAAATAGATTTAATATTTATCTATTAATTAACTTTTAATTAATTTATTAAATCTTGTAAGGATTATCTAATTAAAGTGAAAGATTAATTTAATCCTAATCCATATCCCTTCTAGATTTCGAAAATTAGGGGATAGGATAATTTCCTTATTTTTCTCAATTATCCAATAAGGAAACTATTATCCAAAACAAAGAAACCCTAGAAGGGACTAGCGTATTTCAAAATTTTAAGGAAGGAGGCTAGGGTTTCCAAAACCCTAACCCTAATTTCGATTAGGGTTCATGGAGGCCAGGGTTTTTCGAAAACCATTTGAACCAAAACCCTAAAAATCGAAAATTTTGGCCTTTAGGGTTTAATGGCTATAAACCCTAATTTGCAATTCAACTATTATAGCAATTCAATTTAAAACAAAAAATGGCTCTGATACCACTGATGGGTTTCAGATAAAACAAATAAACTAGAAAACAATTCCTAAGTTCACATGCAACCTACTTTGGATCTATGTTTTAACTATTGAACATATAACTTTGAATTTCAAAACAAGAACCCTAGAGGAGAGAGGCTATTTTCGAAAATAACTAACTAGGGTTTAAGAGTTACATACCTTTCAATTGTTATAGTAAACAATTGATAATCCTCTTGAACTTGATCTTCTTGGAAGCGTAGCACCACAATTGTAATGCCTCTAATGGAATCACACCCAAGAGCTATCAAGAAGGAAACTAGAAGGAGAGAGAGAGAGAGTAGGGTATGCAAAATCGGCCCTAGGGTTTCACCAAGGAAGGAGTGGTCGAATTTAGGAGCTGGGAGGCTCCTTATGTAGCTGAGGGATCTAGGGTTTAGGGAAAACCCTAATACTCCTTTGCTTAGGGCCTAAGCTAACCCAAAGGCCTTATCCAAAGCCCCTTGGACGAAATCCTTAGGGTTTCCCCTATAGATTTCGTCCACCTCCTTCCAAGGAGGTTCTGGAGCCTTAAACTCAACTATCTGATAACTGCAAACTAGTCCCTGCACTTTATAATTAATACTTTTAACCCCAAAATTAATTCTGATTAATTTCTGGCTAACTATTAATTAAACCTTATGATTTCTAATTAATATATTAATCTTTTAACATATTAATAAATCATTTATATTAATTTATTAATCTTATAATAAATCAATATCTCTCCTTTCATAATTTCCTTGTCCAGTTGCTAGGTTTGAGGACAACCCAAAAGGACTGTGCTGCTATCAATTCAAGTACATACCAATTATAGTTATGGGCTAAGACACCTAATCCAACAATAACAGGTAATCCCCTACCAACATACTGACAGTCATACCAAACTACAGGTCTCTAAGCATACATGCCCCACATTGTAAACAATCTTAGACTAAAGGACTCGATTCCACAACTGTTAGACTCAGACAAGAGCTGCGAAGCAGAATCCAACCCTTCAACCTAAGATCCTTTAAACCATGTAAACTGGCACATACAGATAGTCATACAGACCTAACAGATCACTGATCACAACATCATCTTAAAACCAGGATACAGATCTAACATAACATCACAACACGTAATCACAAGATAACTAGGATAACAATCCAAAGGGACGGCCTTGGTGCCTTAGACCCTTGAGTATAGTGAGGATAACTCACCTTGAAATGCTGAACTGAAGAGATAAGATCGAATCCTCTACTCACGGCCACGAACTCCACCACCTAACACTTGATGAAACCATATCTATAAGTGCCCAAATTACTAGAATACCCTTGGAAGTCAAACTGGTCAACTCTTGGTCAAAGTCAAAGTCCTGGTCAAAGTCAACCTTCCTGGTTGACCCTACTCGCCGAGTCAACCTAGTGATTCGCCGAGTTAATGAACTCAGAAACCCCACAATTCGCGACTCGACTCGCTGAGTCACCCCATGACTCGCCGAGCCCTTCAATCCGAGTCCTAGCCTGTCCAACTCACTGAGTCCACTCAACTCACTGATCCGCATTATAACCAGATGGGTTAGGGTTTGCGACCCGACTCGTCGAGTCCAAGAACAGACTCACCGAGTTCACTTAAGTCATCCTCATTCATACGATTTCAGTCCGTCCCACTGCTTCCAACTCATAGATCTGGACTCCTAAGGCTAGTTTTACACGTAAATTTTCCAACTTTACGTGCATGCAAGGTGATTTTGGCTCAATACAAGCTAGAGAGAAGGTTCAAGACAATAATGCTCACAAACAAGCTAAAGGGCTGATACTTTATGCCTCCATGGACCAAGATAAGTCTCGATCTGAAGTTCCAACCCCAGATCTAGTCCCAAAACCCGAAATGGATCCCAAATATGCTAAATAGCCCCAAATCATCATCCAAGAATAGATCTAGAAGGGAAAAGCTCAAAGTAACGACTTGTTACCTCAGAAATGTGCCCAAGATGGAGTAGATTCTGGATCTACACGAACTCCTTGATGCTAGCCTCTTGATTTACAAGTTTCCTTCACTATAATCCTTTTCCAAAGCTTCTAATCACTCAACAATGGAAGTTTACACGATTTAGGGTTTACTGACTCTCAAGGGGTAACAAAGAGGCTGGGGTGAGGACATAAGGTCCTTTAAATAGGGTGCAAGCCCTAAAATTAGGGTTTTCTCTTCCCAGCACCGACTCGTCGAGTCCCGCCGCCGACTCGGCAAGTTGGTCACTTAACACATGGCCAAAACCCGCTCTGACTCGACGAGTTAAGATACCAACTCGTCGAGTCTACTCCTTTATTTACACATAGCACCCCGAACTTATATGCCTGAATTTGGGATGTTACAACTCTCCCCCACTTAAATTAGGCTTCGTCCTCGAAGCCTACTGCAACACACAATTCCGGATAACACTCCTACATTGCAACCTTCGGTCGCCCAAACCAGCCCCAATCTCTTCTGGCGCTACTACCGTGTCCCTTCTAAGGACAACTCCTTCATGTCATGAACATACTTTCGTGACTTGCGAAGTTAGATACTACTATAATTCACTGGGCTCTCTCACAGGACTAATCTATATTTCCCTTTCCAAAACTGGCGATAACCCGAGTAACTTGCAATATTGGAAACTCATCCTGTCCCCTTCCTGAATCTAGTCCCTTTCCGCGCTGACAGGATGATGCATCATTCAGCTTCCGGGTAACTCCCATGAACAACCTGTTGGATTAATGTCTAAGTCCATAACTATAATTGGTAAGACTTGACCCGACCCGACATGGTCCATTTGGGTTGCATGGCATCATGCATTTGGATAGACTATAATGAGAGAAATAACACTTAAGGTTGGTTAATATATTATAAGTTCTAATATATTAATAATGTTATTTAATTAGTATTGATCAAGAATTAATTTGGAATTAATTAAGTGATCAAAAGGAGACTAATTAAATATATGGGTTGATTGTGTAAATCATTCATTCTTATATATGTGGGCTTGTGATCCAAGATTTCTTATGTTGGACTAAGTCCATGGGGTGACCCATGGATACTCCATGGAGGTTAAAATCCATAGAGCATAAGGAATGGGTAAAGTTATGAGTTACATGGTGTAACCCTAATAGCCACCATATAAAAGAATCCCATGGCTCAAGAAATCGTGCCCTAATGTGTGAATATGAGGGCTAGACGATTTCAAGGAGTGTTCCATTTCTCTCAAGTCATTCTATGTGCATTTGGTGTTGTGTGAACCATTTGAGGTGTCACACTTGGGGCACTAGGCACTCAAGCTTCATGGAGACAAGCTACATCAAACAAAGGTATGTATTCTATCCATTTGATTACCCAAGTATCAAGTATTGTATGCTAGATAGGGTAATACCTTGGAAAGTTCATAATTGCATGTATAATAGAGAAAACATAGATCCAAGGTATATAGGGTTGCATGTACACTTAGGAATGTTAGAATGCGCAAAACCCATCAGTGGTATCAGAGCCAAGGCTTGTTTTCTTGTTATACTTGCAAAATTAGCTGAAAAATCGAATTGTATTAGTTTAAAAGTTATGCTAATTACTTGGAAAAAAATTTGATGTGAATTATCTTTGTTCATATGAGTTTATTAGATTAATAGAAAAGTTAATTGATTATGTGTTTTCAATCAATTTTAATCTAAGAGTTGATTCTAAAATGTGTTTTTGTAACTTGTCCTCAAGTTATATGAAAAGTCACATTTAAGTTTCATAAAACTCATAAAAAGTTGGCAATGGTTACAAAAATGAAGAGTCTTGTCCTCATTAAATGGTTTTATGACTCCATAACTTGTCCTCAAGTTATGCAGGTTCAAGAGTCACTTCATTAAATGATAAAATGTGTAACCTTAATTAGTTCCATAAGTTACAAAAATAAAGAAAAGTTACATTCTTTTATTAGTTTAAAGTCTTCCATAACTTGTCCTCAAGTTATGGAACTTGAAGAGTTTTTTTTTTAATTAAAACTACTTTAAACACATAAGTTATGGAATTAATTAGTTTTGAATATTTTCAAAACTTGCCCTCAAGTTTTGGAATTTGTAAAGTTTTCCCCATGAATACTTTAATTCCAAGTTAGCCCTTAGAATTTTAAAAGTTAAAATTCAACCCTTATACTTTATAATATTATAAGTTAATAATAAATATATGTATAAGAGCAAGTCAGTCTTACCGTTAGTAGGCCTCATTCACGAAGCCGGTCTATAAGGGGGGTATAAGGTTACTGCCTATAAAATGGCAGTTTAATGGGTGTCCACTCTCACCCACCGCTTCCTTGACTGGTGGAGGGTCGTTAGCCGAACAAGTAGGACAAGGACTATAATTCTCCCTTCATTAAAAGTATTAATGATAAATACTAAGTAACTAAACTTTTTATAAATTCCCAATCTTAGTTACTTAGGAAAATGTGAATAAGGTGCTAATCCATGAAATTACACTTTGCACTTTGTTTAAACCGTTAGTGGAGCGTGTGTGGTTAACCGGCACACTAACCTGGATTTAACAAAGTAGGCAAAGGGTAACTTAATATTTATCATAGTATCGGTGGAGCTCGTGTGGTTAACCGGCACATCGATTGAGGGGTAAATATTAAGGGTACCAAATATATTTGCATGGTTACTTCACACCTTGTTTTGTGATCCTCGGCATCCCAGTCACAAAACCTGAAGGGCACACTCGAGATTGAAACATGCCATTGAAAAGTTCAATGAATCTCAAAAGATCTAGGAGTTTCAAAATCCAATTAAAAACCTAATTACATTATTTCGTTTTTCATGGTGGAAATTGGTAAATCGTCATTTACCTACCTTCAACTATTTTATAACTCGGATTACGGCATCCATCTTCCAGTTATAAATAGGTTGTTGGATCCTAGCCTTAATATTTCATATTGGGTGTTATATTAAGGACTTTAGATCAACTATCTTGAATATCTCCCAAAAGATGTCTAGTTCAGACATCTATGATCTTCCCAAATCTCTTGGAACTTTACTTCCTCCATCTCCTCCAATTATTCTCCCTAACCCACAAGTTCAAGGTCACTCAAGCCCTAATGGCAAGCAAGGTCTATGTGTGACCACATCTTAGAGATGAAGTTACATATTGACAAGCTGGGAGAGTTGGGTGTCAAAGTCTTGAGAAAGTTGGATGTTCAATCACTTTCTAAGTCACATAGTGAGTTCCTTTGGGACTACTATGAAACAGACTATGACATGAACCTTAATGATCATATCTATTTGCTTGGTGCTGCTGAATCAGCAATGATTTGGAACGATAGTAAAGCAAATTTGATTAGAAGATCAACTTCCCAAAAACTTTATGGACAGTGACAATGGTGACACTGGAAATCCAGAAAAAGCATTCTCTTCCCAATGGAAAGGGATTGGCCATAGTCAACCCGGTTGACCAAATGGTAAGGAGAAAGGCTAAGTCTGAGATAGTCCCATTACCAAAGGGTCCATATGTTTATTTTGCCAAAGGAAGGGGCGTGGATTGCAAAGCTGCCAAGTTTACCTAAGGATGTTAAAGTCAATAAGTCTGACTATACTTCAGGTAGAGCCCATTATCTAACTCTGTTAAGTTTCTATTCTAAGATCCTCATTACATGATGTGACTGGGTCACATGTTGATGTTTTAAGAATCAAATAGAGAGAAAGCTTAAAGGAAGTATATGCTGATTCTGATCGCGTAGGTGGATTTCGATCGCATCAGAATTTTGAAGCTGTTACTTAGGAGTTATGATATATTGCTTAGGAATAGATAACAACAAGTTTTTCCGTATGCATTTACACTATAAGGATAAGTTTTTTCCGCAAAGTTTTGAAATAAAATAAAAGTTTTTAATTTTATATTTATTTTAAATATCCTTACAAGTGGCATTTGTGAAAAATGGTTGTTTATATGATTCCATTGATAGCAATATTTGAAAAAAAATGGACTTGATTCTTTCGTTTGTGGTAGTGTCATAATTTACCAAATAAGGAAAGATTCTCATTCCCAAGGCTTCAGTTGGATAGAAACTTGGAATCATGCAAATTGAATAGTATGATGAATGAGAACTTTCAAGCATTGGAAAATTAAGACTTGTTCACATGGATGTGTGAGTCAAGTTAAGGACTAAAGGGATCGAGTACACATTATTGTGCACTGGTCAAGTCCAACACAAAGCTCGTTAAGACTATTCGTCATGATTTACTAAATTTTAGTAAATATGGTTATACTTACAAGTTTAAGTACAATTCTGAAACATTGGAAAAGTCTCAATGTATGGCAGAACGAATGGGAAGAATCAAATTAGGCAAACAGATAAAAGTTTCTCAAATCTGAAAAGATGGGAGAGTACTTTAGTATCATGTTTTGTGATCATCTTAATGATTAAAGAACCACATCACAATTGGTCTTCTAAGGACATCTTAGTGGATTCTTATGACTAAGAAGAGGAGTCATGAATTGTTGAAATGGTTAAATCAAGAAGATGAGTCATACTTCGTTTCAAAACAAGTCTTAGAGTCATACTCCAAGACTATAAGTTGAGTGACATATCTTAAAGAAAGGTTTATAACACTTGTCAAATGTAAGAGTAAACAAAGACCAAGTAAGGCCAATTGTGCGAAGTGTTTGTCTTGATAAAGAATCCGCACTATCTCTTGAATATTTGGCAAGATAGTCTTATATGTCAAGAGGACAGTGGGAGTCTTAAAGATCCTAAAAAGAATTTCAAGAACTAATCAAGAATAAAACCTGAGGTTCTTCACTAGCACACGACTTGAGGTTTATAACCTATCATGTTGACATATTCTGTGCCCATTCCAGTTAAAGTTGGCTTTGCATAGGAGTTTTGAAAGTTCTGAATTGGTTGCATAACAACTTGGAAGCAATGGCAGGCGTTGTACTGCCAGGTGGAAAGAAGTTAAGATTGCATAAGTCCAGTCCATATGAGTTTGGATTTGTCATTATCCTTGTCTTGTGACTATGGTTTTGACGATTCACATGGATAAGAACACATACACCATAAAATCTAAGGGTCATAAGGTTTCTCTCCGATTCATGAAAATGATGGTGAGGAAACACTTCCACCAAGTAGATTTGAAGCAGATGGCAAAAGGTCTAAACAATTGAGACTATGATTACGGCATCCCTTTTTCATAGTTCTGAAATTGTTTAGACACACATGCATGCTATCTAAGGAAAGGTGTATGATTTTGATAAAGTTTTATCAAAACATCTCGTATCAGAAATCTGAACTTTGGTAAGGAAGTCAATAAAGTATTGATTTCTAGAAGTCCAGCTGATTTCTGAGTACATGTCAAAGCTAGTGGGAGCATAAGTGTTATGCTAATAATCATCATGTTAGTGGGAGCATGATAATTGTTGTTAGTGTTGCAAGTTAGCAATCTTAATTATAGAAAACAAAAGTTTCAATTCGTGAGGCTGCAGGGATTGAAAAAGTTGTTTTGCTATAATTAAGGAAGAGGATATACTTCATTTCAGTTCTAAAGGCTTAGATTGAGACCTTAATCATCTTTAGTCAACAATATATATATGAATTTCATGTTGGATTGGTTCAACTTAAGGAAATTCTATATATTGCGTTCTCAAAATTCGATTATGATTACGACATCCCTCTTCATAGTCAAATTTTGAAAACATGGCAAATAAAAATATTGTAGCAAAAGACTAGTCTAGAATCATGTCTTTATATGAGACATCATGAATCGTGTACCATTTGCTTTGGGTACAGGATCGATTGCATGTGCTATAATATTTGTCATTTCTAAATTTTTCCAAATGCCCAGAGGCATTAAGAAGGGAAAAGGTCTAGAATTGGATATGACTAAAATGATTAAGCAATTGTCGAGGACAATCTGAGGTTTACCAAAGATTGGTTGCTCAGGGACAGTTGGAAGTATAGTGCTAATTTTGGAAGGACCATATTGACATATTCTGAAAAGAGGCATCTCTTATTCAGAAGTGATAGTCAAAATGAGAATATGGACTTGTCTCCATAGGTGGAAGTTATATGTGTAAGATTTGAAAACTTAATGCAAGAAGCATGTCCAAAGCAATGTACTTTGAATATGAGACTTAGTTTCCATGGAGTTGATCTCCATTGGAATACCTTATAATGACTGTTGACAAGTCTTTGTGACTTTGTACATATTCATTACAGGAGGGTCGGTGCATATAAGTTTAAAATCTAAACATATTTCGATAAATGATAGGAATTTGAAATTCTCACATTTTTCGATAAGGATTTGGGAGTGTGAAATTAGAATCATTGAAATTATGTTCAATTGGTTTATTTCACAAAGTAAGGATAGACAAACATAGAGTGCATAATTGGTGTATGGCAAAGCTATTGTTTAAGAAAAACATAGTGTACATGCTTGGAGCATGGGACAACTAGTGTTTTTAATTCAAGTATAAAGTTGATAAAACCGAAACAATGAATAATGAGTAATCAGTATGGTGATAAATAAAAGTGTTTATTTATATTCATAGGGTTTGATACCATATTTGATTCATTTATTCTTGTGTTTCACTTTGCATGTTTTGACTTCCAGAATAACTAAGTCGCTCTTCCTGAATGATTAAGTTATTCAAACCATCCACAGTTGGTCATATGTTGGAAGTAGATATGAATCAAGACTGTCATGGGTTGGTTTGTAGAGGTCCAAGTTGGTGGACAAAGTGGTGCTACAACACTCATGAGTGCTCATAAGTTCTGAGTATTGGATTCAACCCGCGCTCATTTGAATCACTTAATGGATTTTATCACGAGTGATCATGAGACGATAATATCTTATATTCTTCAAACCTAGAGATATGAGTTGTTACTATGAGTTGGTTATACATTGATTGCACGAAAACGCACTTGGTAACTCGATGTTATAAAACGTGCCTTTGTGTATGATTCAACAAGTAGTAGAACAAGCCATATGATTCGAAGTTTATCCATTCCTTTTACCTTCGGGATAAAAGCGATATCTATGGGCCCCTCGATGATTTAGCGATGACACATGTGAGTGCTTGGCCAAGCCAGGACTGATTTGATTTGTTCAATCAGTCAGTCATCATGAATCGGAAATCGGGAAACAACAAATGGACAGAGAGAATGATTGATAATCCATGTCTCAGTCCATATGATATCTAGAATGGAGGAATATATGATCCCTTATCTAATGGACAAGTCATTGACAAAGGTCAGAGTTCATCGACAAGGTCAGAGTTCGACAGAAGCTTTTGAGAGCTACGATTGCTGATCGGTTCCTGAAGTCATACGCAATAATAGTTTTAGACTTATCCAAGTGGGAGACTGTTGGATTAATGTCTAAGTCCATAACTATAATTGGTAAGACTTGACCCGACCCGGCATGGTCCATTTGGGTTGCATGACATCATGCATTTGGATAGACTATAATGAGAGAAATAACACTTAAGGTTGGTTAATATATTATAAGTTATAATATATTAATAAGGTTATTTAATTAGTATTGATCAAGAATTAATTTGGAATTAATTAAGTGATCAAAAGGAGACTAATTAAATATATGGGTTGATTGTGTAAATCATTCATTCTTATATATGTGGGCTTGTGATCCAAGATTTCTTATGTTGGACTAAGTCCATGGGGTGACCCATGGATACTCCATGGAGGTTAAAATCCATGGAGCATAAGGAATGGGTAAAGTTATGAGTTACATGGTGTAACCCTAATAGCCACCATATAAAAGAATCCCATGGCTCAAGAAATCGTGCACTAATGTGTGAATATGAGGGCTAGACGATTTCAAGGAGTGTTCCATTTCTCTCAAGTCATTCCATGTGCATTTGGTGTTGTGTGAACCATTTGAGGTGTCACACTTGGGGTACTAGGCACTCAAGCTTCATGGAGACAAGCTACATCAAACAAAGGTATGTATTCTATCCATTTGATTACCCAAGTATCAAGTATTGTATGCTAGATAGGGTAATACCTTGGAAAGTTCATAATTGCATGTATAATAGAGAAAACATAGATCCAAGGTATATAGGGTTGCATGTACACTTAGGAGTGTTAGAATGCGCAAAACACATCACAACCAGCTATATCACATAAACGCTCATACCTGGCCCAATCAGCCTCGGTCTGGAATACCAGGTATGCCTACGACTAGTGCAGTCATCCCTAGGATGGTATACCCTCGTATCCTCACACATGTTTGGCCCAATCAACCCTCGGGTTGGAATACCAAACACGTTAGGTCCAATCAATCACAGGGTCCGGTTATCCTCATGATGGAATACCCTAGATTGGAACACCAGTAAATACATATCCCATGTCTACAACCATACTTGGGATCCAAGGATCTATCCTTGCATCTCCTTCAAACTCCTCTGATTCAACACAACCGATTACAACTTACCCAAATCTCAACAATACGTCTACCTCAAACCCGCTACAGCAGGGAATATAACTATCACGATCTCTACGCCCCACGACCTATGACTGGAATACCCTTACGTGGTCCTCAACATAAGTCTGGATTGCCTCTGAGCCCACATCATGAGTCTGGTATGCCCTCCCCGACCCTCAGCTCATGACTGGGATGCTCCCGATGACCGATCAACACTACTGTCGTCACTTCAGTTTCCCAACACTTCGACCCTACAAATATCCACTTTCCTCCGCCACTCGAAGGTCCAAATCAACGATCCTCTCATCAATGAGCAATATACGATACAAAAACTACAACCACCCACCAATCACGACAGCTCAAACCATCAACAACATACCTACCACTACCGGCCAACCAGTACGTCACTCATATCTAACTCATATCACCCCCTTCGGGTTAGAATACCAACATGTATAATCAATTCAACTACTGAGTTGAAGTTCTGAGGGTTTGTTGGCCTACCGCCTCAACCCTACCGCTCCCTTCGAGCCTCCGTGCCTACGACTTACAGTCGGCCCGCACCGGGTATCTTGGCCTACCGCATAAAGCAGGACCGCCTCAACCCTATCCAAATGCCGTAAACGATCAACAAAACATCTAACCCGGTTCCCAGAACCTGAATGACAGGATATTCAAATCCCAAACCTTCCCAAAATTGACTAGTACCCAATCGGATTCACTCTCAGTCCCCAACTGGAGTATTACCCGATCCAACAAGATGAAGCCTCAGAGACACTCCAAACTGATGGGATCACCAAGATCCTTTGAACTCTGTCTGTCCTCTAATAACAACTTCCAATCAGCCAAAATACACCAGAGTCCTCAATATACCGGACCGCCTCATTGCACCCCTCTAGTAACCGTCATCCAACTGCATCAGGCGGCACCTTTCAGAAGAAACACCGTATTTGAGAATTTCCAATTCTCCCCCACTTAGAGCACTAACTATTGTCTACCGGTGGCGAAGCTGGTACGTGACTCAACTATCCCTATCTGAGGCAACGAACTTCAAAGAACCCGAGCTCCTACTGATGATTTTTGAATCCCTGAATCATGACTGCTCGTCCTGGTCTGGCGATTTCTCTGACCTATCCCTTTCCCTTGAATGAACCACTGGATCCTACCCATCTAAGATCTCTTAACCATACATTCCCCCTAGCATCTCCTATGCCCTAATAACTCATGCAGAAAGAAACAGAAACTCATAATACAAATATGAACAAAAGATAGGAAGAAAGACATACCGGCCGGCACCTCTAGCGCTGTCCCGGTCTCCTCGGCCATAAGCTGATAGGCACGCCCTTGAGCCCTCGGAGGCTCTGGTCTACCCTGACCCCGTCAGTAAGCCTCAAGGTGGCTGGTGATGGGGCCTGCACTGGCCTGGCAGCCAAAAGAGGACACTGGGCCTTCATATGGCCCACCTGCTCACAATGATAACAAAGTCGGACTCCGGCCGCTTGTGTCTGCTGTCTGCAGTCCCTGGCTATGTGACCCTCTTTGCCACACTTGTGGCACCCATAAGAAGACCGACAACCTCCATCATGCACCTTGCCACACTTCCCACAAGTGCGATTCCTCTGACTCCCCTGTCGATAATCAGTGGCCCTCAACCATTTCGGCGCAGGCTGTGACTGCACCGGGGCCTGTCTCTGCTCCCTCAGCTGGAGCTCAATCTCTAACTCGCGCCGCCTGGCGGCCTCCTGCAACTCCAACAAAGTATCATATCTCTGTGTGGACACAAACTGTCTGATGTCCTTCTTGAGCATGCTCAGATACCGGGTCATCTGAGCCTGCTCCGACGCAAACTTAGGGCAGAACATCGCCCTCTCCGTAAACATCCTGGTGATCTCTGTCACCGACTCTGAATCCTGTCTAAGCTCCAAAAACTCCTGAGCCAATTTCTCCTGCTCTGCCCACGGAACATAACGAGTACTAAACATATCCCGAAACTGATCCCAAGTCACCGCAACTCTCTTCATGTCAGAGTATGATCCCGTAGTCAACCTCCACCAATCCTTCGCCCCGAGCCTCAAAAGGTTCAGAGCACACCTCACCCTCTGCTCGGCAGGGCACTAACACATGAAGAAACACCCCTCAAAATCTGACAACCATCTCATAGCAACGATCGGATCCTGAACCCCATCGAAGGTAGGGGGCTTCGTATTATTGAAGTCCCGGTACTGGAAGCCCCGTTCGGCTCCTCCCCCTGCCGCTGCTATAGCCGCTGTAGCTGCCGCGGCAGCCGTCTCAGTAAGAGTTGCATAACGATCATCAAAGTACTCCATCATAGCGGACTTAATAGTCCCGAACAACTCCGGAATCTGACCCCGGACAATCTCGACCACCTCCTCGCGGATGATCTCCCTGAGCCGATGTAACGCCCGTAGATCCGGGCTAGTCAATTTAGAGATAATAGGGGTTGAAAACGACTTTTCGACAAAAGATTATTTAGAATAAATAATCTTAACCAAGTTGTAGAATACGTCTCAAGGGTTCCGTACATATAAAGAACGTCGAAATCCGAGTTATAACGAAGAAGTTATGGTCTGTCGAAGTTTTACGACAAAACCGACACGACACCGGGAGACGTAAATAGTGAATTTACGATGGAGGACTTTTTAGCCTTATAAATCTAAACAAAAGTTGTAGTATACGTTAAACCGAGAACATACAAAAAAAAGAACGCCCAAATCTGACTTCCTATGAGGAAGTTATGAATTTTCTAAGATTTGGCTTAGCAGTGCACAACCCGAAACTCGAATTTTAGATCGAGCGGTTTTTGGCCTACACGACCTAAATGAGAATTGAAGATCTCATTAATAGGAAATCAACGGTAACAAGACAGACGAAAACAGAGTCCGTATGTAGAAGTTATGAATTTTACGCGGACATTTAACAGTATAATCTCCTCGTACTGTTAAATTTAAGATCGGTCGAGAATTTGCCGACGGAGTCAAAATTAAACTTGTAGATCTTATTTTTACCTATGCGTGGATATAGAGAACGTCAAAAACAGAGGTCGTATGTGAAAGTTACGGATTTTAGAAGTCGGAAGTGTGCTGTGCGAAAATGGGTGATGTGGCACAATCTTGGCGATTGCTTTCTCCCCAAGTCTTGCCACTAGATGGTGACATGTGGCACCAAGTTCAGCCATTTTTCACCCTATAAATAGAACCTCTCCCACCCTCATTTTCTTCACACATTTCCCATTCTTTCTTCTCTTTACTCTCTCTCTAGAACCTCTCTCTAGCCCCGAAACCCCCCGAAAAGTCTAGGGAACCTCCCTAGCACGAGGCGGAAGCCCTGGAGTGCTCGACGGCTCCGAGAAGAAGAGCTTTTCGGCTCGGGAACGTTGCTCCAAGCAAAGCCTGCTTTTCTATAAAACCCGCTGTAAGTGAGCTACGCCTACACTATTTTTAATGTAGCTTTTATTTAATTATAGTAACGTTATTAGGAACTTATAATAAGTACTTGGGCTATTATTATGGGTTATATAAGTATTGTTTAACACTTATATAATAGTAATAATAGCTATACTATTAATTAGTCTCGGCAAATAATAGACTAAACTCTAGTGGTAATAATACTAGGTGGTTTCGTCGAAGGAAATTATTTTTAAGAAGCGAAGCGCTGTCTGAGTTCGGAATCACCACCTTTTCAAGTGAGTGCATAGTCCCTTTCATGAACATGATTTTAATACAAGTATTGATTGAAGTATTAATTATATGTTTATGTGCGAGTTAATTGATGTTGCCTGAAATACGTGTTAAAGAACATACCTGATTATATATGATGATTTAGGATAAAGAGTAAACCTAAATTAATTATGAGGAATATTGGGTAGTATTTCCTTACGAGTACTTAGTATATGTCATTGATCCGGGAGCATGGATTAGACATAGTCATTGTCACTAGTCCGAGAGTATGGATTAGACATAGTTAATTGTCATTAATTCGGGAGTATGGATTAAGACATAGTCAGTTGTCCTTAGTTCGGGAGTATGGATTAAGACATAGTCAGTCGTCCTCAGTCCGGGAGTATGGATAGGACATAGTCATTCGTCGTTAATTCGGGAGAATAGATTTACACGTAGACACTTGTCCCTAATCCGAGAGTATGGAATGGGCACAATTATTGATCCGAGAGCATGAATTAGATCCGAGAGTATGGGTTAAGTAACAGGTAAAATTTAAGGTCCGAGAGTATGGATAGTCTCGTTGTAAGGATTAACGGGGTGGGGTAAGAGTTGCTTATATATATATATATATATATGGTGAAATTGTATATTTTGTGAGTTCTAAATTATATATATGATATAACATTGTGGGATTGAAATCCCTGTGTACTCACCAGGTTTCCCAACCTGACCCACTCAAGCTTATTTGTATCATAGGTGTCGATACGAAGTTACATTACACTGAGAGATTAAAGAGATGTAGATCACTAGTGTAAATGAATGTAAGTTCTGTTTATGCTTATGTTTCTGTATTGACGATGACATCCCAAATGTTTTAAAATGAATAAAAATACTTTTCTTCGGAAATGCTTTGATAACGTATTTATCATGTTTTACTAGGAACAAATTCCGCAATATTTTTATTAAAAGTGGTACTCTGATTTTTATAAAGCATAAACAAAATCGGTCTTTTCTGGCCATGAAAATGGGGATGTCACACCCGATCCTCTGTCAACATTGGCCCCTCCTGGCCGATAATCTCAGGTGCTACTGGGGCCTCCTGCTCACCCTGTCCTGATCCCGATCCGGATCCAGTCACGACACGCCTCGTAACCACCATACTGAAAATAGAAGAGGAAGATATCAGACTATCCGCCTAGATAACCGCGGACCAACTCCCTTCTAAACCCTAGGGGTTGTGACTTCCTTGCTACGTGTATGGGTACTCTACTTTCATTAGTACGCGTTCATACTACCTTCCACACCTACCCATATTTATGTCAAGTATCTGATGGGTTTTGAGCATTCTAACACTCATATGGTGTACATGCAACCCTAGAAACCTTGGATCTATGTTTGACTAAGATACATGCAAATAATTTTTTTTCCAAGGTTCTTAACCTAACTAGCATGGCATGGGTTACTTGAATCAATAAAGCTAGTAGAATTATTTACCTTGTAGTGGTAGTTGATTGCTTGGAGTTTGAGAGCCTAGCACCAATAATGTGGATGCCTCAAATGGTAGTCACAAATCATCACAAACTTGGAAACTTGAGAGAGTAGTATAATACTTCTGGAAATCGGCCCTCTTAGTTCTTAAACAACCACTAGTCACTTTTCAAGAACAAAAGCCTCCTTTATATAGTGTGGTGGATTAGGGTTACATCCATGTAAACCCTAATACCCATGTCTTTTCATTTCCATGAGATCCATGGGTTAAAGCTCCATGGAGTATCCATGGACTTTCCTTGCAAGCCTAGCCCATTCCAAATAAGCATTAGCCCACACTATATAAATACAAGAGCCCATATTTAATTAGTCATACTTTTGATCTCTAAATTAATTATATTAATTATAGATCAATACTAATTAAATAATATGATTTTATATTAATATATTAGAACTTATAATATATTAATAATTCATAACTTATACTATTCTCAAAGATTATCCATAAATTGTTCGGGTGAAGTGCAACCCAAATGGACCATGCCGTGTCGGGTCAAGTACATACCAAATATAGTTATGGACTTAGACACTATATCCAACAGTCTCCCACTTGGATAAGTCTAATAATTATAGTTGCAAGTATGACTTCAGGAACCGACCAACAATCGTAGCTCTTAAAACTCTGTTGAACTATGAAGCGCCATTTTAGATAAGTGATCATATAATCCTCTGTTCTAGATATCAGCCGGACAAATACACGGAACATAGTCTTACTTATTGTCCAGCATTTGTTTCCCGATTTCCGATTTGTTTGACATAGAACTTAACTAAACACATCAATTTAGTTCTGACCGGGCCCGGTACATAGGTCAAAACAGAATCATCGAGGGGCCCAGATATCGCTTCTAATCCTAGAAGGAACAGATAAACTTCGACTCATATGTTTGCTCTACTACTTGTTGAATTACACACAAAAGTATGTTTTATAACATCGAGTTACTAATGCGTTTACATACAATCAATGCATAACCAACTCATAGGTAACAAATCGTATCTGTAGGTTTGAAGACTTATATGATATTACCATCTCACGATCACTCGAGATAAATTCCATGAAGTGATACAAGTGATCGTGGGTTGAATCCAATGCTCAGAACATATGAGCACTCATGAGTGTTGTAGCCCCACTTTGTCTAACATCTTAGACCTCTACAAGCCAGCCCATGACTGTCTTGATTCATATCTACTTCCAACATATGACCGACTGTGGAGTGTTTGAATAATATGATATATACCATAACATAATTATTCTGGAAGTCAAAACATGCAAAAAGAAATATCAGTAAACGATTGACAAGAGATAGCAACACTTTACTCATAAATAACAACTTTTATTTATCATCAAATGTCAATTACACTTTACAAATTTCAAAATTATCTAACTTCTAAAAACTACTATCATCCTTTAGCCCTATGCTCCTTGCATGCTGAAGATGCTTAGCCCTACTCAGTCCCTTCGTGAGGGGATCTGCCGGGTTCTCATCCGATGATATCCTCTTTGCCACGAGGATTCCTTCTTCTATTCGATGTCTAATGAAGTGATATTTTCTGTCAATGTGTCTGGATCTACCATGATCTCTTGGTTCCTTGGCTAAGGCAATCACACTATTGCTGTCACAAAAAATCTCCATTGGATCCTTTATTGCTGGTATAACTCCAAGGTCTCTGATGAAGTTCTTTAGCCATATAGCCTCCTTTGCTGCCTCGCTTGCTGCTATATACTCTGATTCGCAAGTTGAATCAGCCACTGTATCTTGCTTGGAACTTTTCCAAGTAATTGCCCCTCCGTTTAGGGTAAAGACCCAGCCCGACTGAGAGCGGAAGTTATCCTTGTCAGTCTGAAAGCTGATATCACTATACCCTGCTACTTTCAAGTCATCACTCCCACCAAGGGTAAGGACCCAGTCCTTAGTCCTTCGTAGGTACTTGAGAATATTCTTTACCGCTGTCCAATGAGCCTTTCCAGGGTGCCCCTGATATCTGCTGACCATGCTCAAAGCAAAGGCAACATCAGGACGAGTACATGTCATAGCATACATGATTGAGCCTATAGCGGAAGCATATGGTACTCGACTCATCTCAACTATTTCCGCCTCTGTACTCGGGCTCTAAGTTTTACTCAGTCTGGCATTACACTGGATAGGTAACTCACCTTTCTTGGAGTTATGCATGTTGAACCTTTTCAACACTTTGTCCACATAGGTGCTTTGACTAAGTCCAATTAGTCTTTTACTTCTGTTTCTCAAAATCCTTATCTCTAGGATATAGGTAGCTTCTCCAAGGTCCTTCATAGCAAAACACTTCCGAAGCCAAGACTTTACTTCCTGCAAGGTTGGGATGTCATTTCCTATGAGTAGTATGTCATCCACATACAATACCAAAAAGCTAACTATACTCCCACTAGCCTTGACATATACAGAAGATTCATCTTCGCATCTCGAAAAGCCAAACTCTTTGACTTTCTCATCGAAACAAAGATTCCATATGCGAGGTGCTTGTTTCAATCCATAGATAGATTTCTCAAGCTTACACACTTTATTAGGGTACTATGTACTGACAAAACCCTCTGGCTGAACCATGTAAACATCCTCAGCCAACTTCCCATTAAGGAAAGCAGTTTTGACATCCATTTGCCATATTTCATAGTCAGGAAATGCAGCAATGGCTAGCATAACCCTAATAGACTTAATCTTGGCCACTGGTGAAAAGGTCTCATCATAATCAACTCCCGGAGTTTGAGAATAACCCTTTGCAACCGGTCGTGCCTTATAAGTGTGTACATTACCATCCATGTCGGTCTTCTTCTTGAAGATCCATTTGCACCCGACTGTCTTACGATCAGGTACATTGTCAACCAAGTTCCAAACTTGATTGTCATACATGGATTGTATCTCGCTGTTCATAGCCTCTTTCCATTTTAGCAGCCTCAGAGCTTGCCATGGCTTCCGTGTAGCTGTTAGGCTCATCCAGATTTATCAGTGTGTTATCACTGATAAGTGTATCACCTTCTGCAGTAATATGGAAACCATAGTAATGCTCAGGTGCATTCCTAACTCTGGTGGAACGCCTCAGAGGTACATGTTGGTGCATGTAAATGCTCCACAAATAATGGGTGTTTATTAGGTTGTATTTTCCCTTATTTTATTTTAGGTGTATTTACTCTCCCTCATATATAAAGGGAGAGGTGGTCACTTTTTATGTATTACTATTGCACTTCTCATCATGTAATCTCTAGAGAGAGAAAGTTGGTGGGTTCTCCCACCCAGGGAGAGTTTCTCTCCCACCATGTTCTTCATGAATATCAATATTATTCTCTCTTTGTTCTTAGTCTTTTTCATGAACTCATAATATGTTCTTCGTGTTCATACTTACAAAAACACGATTAATCTCGAGATATCTTACATCTGCATTCACCGTTCGTTATAAAAATGGGTCTCTACAATTGGTATCAGAGCCGTACCTTGAAGATCTCACGATTATTTCAAGGTAACGACTCCCGTTCGGTGATTATCTTGTGATTTTTCCGTGTTTCTGCAAGAAAAATTTTCGGGTTTCTTACCGGAATTTTTTTTATGAAGTCCGTTCTTAGTTCTATCTTCCGGGTTGACTAAAATCTTAGTAATAAATAAATTGTTGCTGCTACTGCTCGTTCTATTTGTTGCTAGAAAAAGATGTTCTTAAAAGTTGTTATTTTTGCTGTTGAAGAAATAAAGAAAAATGGGAGAAGAAATTATTTTTGTGGTCTCCAAAATGTTGAAGAAATTGTTCCAGGAGTTCTTTTTCTTGGATAAGAAGACACAAAAATTATGGGCTTATTATTCTTGAAGAAAGTGGAGAAAAACACTTTATTTTGAAGATTTTTTTTTCTTCCAGCAACCTATTATGTTCTTCACAACAAGGTATGATATTCATATCTTACAATTCAAAAATGTTGTTGTGAATCTATTTTATGAAGTGTTTGGACGTGATAATTTGTTTGCAAAAAGTCAATTGTCCTTGTTACTCTTTTGGGTAGTGCTCCACTATTTACTCCCTCAAAAAGACAAAAACCATGTGACATTGTCCAATCCCATCACCTTTTGTCCCTAAAACCCCCCTGCACACTCTTCTTTTTGCCTTTCCAAGACCCACCTTTGACTTAGAATGCTTTATGAAAAGATTCTCTCATTAAAATATGAATAAATGGCCTTTGCGGTACCATTTTTCATGAAAAAATAGCATTTTTCGTCACCTGTTCAGCCCTTCTCGGAGCCCCGAACCGCAGCCAAAAACTGCCTACCGGAGTCTCCTAAGAAGCCTCCCCGCAACCCTTCTTAGCCCTAATCCGAAGTTCCTATCCGCAGCCTAGGTCGGCAGCCATGAACCGAAGTCACCCTCTTGCGGACTCCCCCCAGACCGCAGCCTCGGACCGAGGTCCTCGCACCGCAGACAACTCATTCCGGTTCGGACCGCAATAGCCTATCTTCATCAGCAGTCATCTAGACCGCATCGCCTACTCCACTGCCTACCTTCTTGACTTCAGTACCCCATCCGCAGCCAGCTCCTCCGACCCGTAGCCATTCCATTGCACCGCACCAAAGACCACCCACCGCACCCACTTCCTACCGCAACCACCCTAAACCTCGGATCTCCCCCTCCTTCGACCAGACCCCCCCTCCCACCTTCCTCCTTCCCCTCTCTTCTTCCTCCTCCTCCCCCTTCTTCCCTTCCTTTTTCTCCCCTCTCATCAGCCCTTACCCCCTTTCTTTTTAACCCTTTTTTTATTTAAACTTCATTTTTTTTATTCAGCCCTTTTTTTTAACGACAATTTTTTTATTCAGCCAATTTTTTTAACACCAATTTTTTTTAATGCCAATTATTTTTCATTCAGCTTTTTTTAACACCAATTTTTTTTAACACCAATTTTTTTTATTTAGCCAATTTTTTTATTAAAACCAATTATTTTTTTTTACACCAATTATTTTTTTAACACCAATTTTTGCCACAACCGAACCTTGGATTGTCACATTGGTTCATTTCATGCCGATTATTATTGGAAGAATACTCCTACCGCAGTCGGACTTCATATTATTTTTTGTGATGCTTGCACCGCAACGGCGATTGATCAACAAAGTTGTTTCTCATTCTTCACTTTATGAGATTTTATGACTTGTCGCTCTTGATTTTTGGTTGACGAATCATGTATCTTGAGCATGTGGACTTTGTTCTCTATTGAAGACCACTTCAAGTGTTACGGCCCCGCAGTTTGGATATTTGGATATTATTTTTGGCACAACAGATTATTCTCAGCACAGCTTCAGCAACTATGTCACCCGCCTCCTCATGACCGCAAGAGTATCTCTATTACTCTTTCTCGTTTCTTATCGAGACCCTTCATACATCTAGGGAGAGCTTATCTTAGCTCTTGGTATCCGACACTCTCCATCTGATGATTTGTTGATTTTTGATATCCGGTTATTGGTTATCAAAAATAGGGAGAGAATATCATCCATATTTGGTTATTATGATTGTTTGAGTTTGGATTTTGAAGACTTCTGAAGACGATTATTTATTTAGTGATGCGATGTGGCACTAATTTTTGGTCTTTACGGATAAATTTTTTGGCATTACTCGATGTTTTCCGATTCAAATTATTTATTATTCGGACTCTACCACATGATGATTTTGTGTTCGCATCCGGTTCAGATCTTATGGTTTCACGAGTTTGGATTTGTGATATGTTGAAGACGAAGATTATTTTGGCGATGTGACGTGGCACTTATTTTTGGTCCTTGGATCAAATTTTTGGCATTGGTGGACCATGTCTTTGGACTCACATTATTTTTATTCGGACTTCATTTTATGGATGCTTCACAATTTTAGCAGGTTATTCTTTGAAGAATTTTGTTGTATTATGATTCGAGAACTTGAGATGTTTTTTCAGAATTTTGAAGCCGAAGTGTTTCTTTTATTGGATCTTCTACTTGCTCATGGTGACCTCCTTCTTCGGGTGATTATGACTGGTTTGAAGATTTGGATCTTATTTTTTCTGCTTCATTGGTTGTGCTTTGAAGCCGAAGACCTTCATTGTTAGAGATTCATGGCCAGTTTCAGACTTCACAGACACTTCAGAGTTTCAGATACATTTCAGCACTTGGTTTCATTTTATTACCACACTTGCTAGTCGGATTACTGTATTATAGCCTTGTATCACTTATTGGATCTCTCATCATTTGTAAGCATTTAGGGAGAAAATGTTGGTGCATGTAAATGCTCCACAAATAATGAGTGTTTATTAGGTTGTATTTTCCTTTATTGTATTTTAGGTGTATTTACTCTCCCTCATATATAAAGGGAGAGGTGGTCACTTTTTATGTATTACTATTGCACTTCTAAGCATGTAATCTCTAGAGAGAGAAAGTTGGTGGGTTCTCCCACCCAGGGAGAGTTTCTCTCCCAGCATGTTCTTCATGAATATCAATATTATTCTCTCTTAGTTCTTAGTCTTTTTCATGAACTCATAATATGTTCTTCATGTTCATACTTACAAAAACACGATTAATCTCGAGATATCTTACTTCCGCATTCACCGTTTGTTATAAAAATGGGTCTCTATAGTACAGACTCTTCAGTCGGATCAACAGGAGTTTCCTCCTCAGGTTGAGGGCTAGGGTTTGAGGTTCCTTCACCACTTGACTCTTGAATTTCTTCAAGGTCAATTTGCCTCCCACTGTCTCCTTGGCTTATGAATTCTCTCTCACGAAAGACTCCTCTTCTTGCTACAAAGACCACATTATCACTGGGTCTGTAGAAGATGTAACCAAAGGATTTCTGTGGGTAGCCGATGAAATACACTTTTCACTTCAAGGTTCGAGCTTATCGTGAGTCTCACGTCTCACGAAAGCCTCGCAACCCCATATCTTGATGTGGTCTAGATTAGGAACTTTTTCATTCCACATCTCGTGAGGTGTTTTGACAACCTTCTTTGTAGGGACTAGATTAAGGATATGGGCGGCAGTCTCTAAGGCATACCCCCCAAAATGAGATTGGTAGCGAAGCTTGACTCATCATGGAACGAACCATGTCCAACAAGGTCCGATTGCGCCTCTCAGCTACACCATTCAACTGAGGTGTCCTGGGAGGTTTCAATTGTGAGACAATCCCACATTCCTTAAGATAGTCAAGGAACTCAGTACTAAGATACTCACCACCTCGATCGGATCGAAGCATCTTAATGTTCCTGCCCAATTCATTCTCCACTTCTTGCTTAAACTCTTTGAACTTTTCAAAGGTTTCCGACTTATGCTTAATTAAGTAGACATATCCATATCTACTAAAATCATCAGTAAAAGTCACATAGAAGCGATTATCATCTCTTGTGGAGGTTCTGAATGGTCCACACACATCAGTGTGTATGAGGTCTAACAAACCTTCACCCCTAGCACAAGTGCCAGTAAAAGGTGACTTTGTCATTTTACCAAGTAAACAAGATTCACAACTATCATCTGACTTTAGGTGAAATAACTCCAAGACTCCATCCTTTTGGAGTTGACCTATGCGTTTCTTGCTTACATGTCCAAGACGACAATGCCATAAAGATGCTTTATCTAAGCTAGTGGAAGAATCAATACACAATACATTATTTCCTAGGTTGTCTACAACAGATACAGTTTAATACACACCATCACAAGGTAATGCTTTAAAATAAAGAACATTATTAAAGAAAGCATTAATACCACCATTTTTATTAGAGTAAATTACTGAAATCGTCCCTATGGTTTGGTCAAAATTGCACGTTTGGTCCCTATCTTTTATTTTGCACTCGGATCGTCCTTGTGGTTTGATTTTGTTGTGTTTTTCGTCCCTATGGTTTGGTCAAAATTGCATGTTTGGTCCCTAACTTTATGTATGTAAGGGACGAAAAACGCAACAAAATCAAACCACAGGGATGATCCGAGTGCAAAATAAAAGTTAGGGACCAAACGTACAATTTTGACCAAACCATAGGGACGATTTCAGTAATTTACTCTTTTTATTATCAAAATAAAAGGTAAAACCTTGTTTGTACAATGTATGAAAGGAAATAACATTTCTTTCCATTTCTGGTGAGTAACAACATTTATTCAAATGTAAAGTAAACCCACTACTTAGCAATAAGGAATAAACAACTATCTTGGTGACATGTGAAGCTTTCATGTTCCCCATGATCAAGTTTATCTTTCCATGCTCCACATTCTCACTTCTTCTTAGTCCCTGCAAATCAGAACATATGTGAATTCCACAACCTGTATCAAGGACCCAAGACTTAGAATGAGGTGAGTTATTAGACAATATAGTGTATATACCTGCATGGTTGGGCTTTACTTTCCCATCCTTAACATCTTGCTGGTACTTTGGGCAGTTTCGCTTCCAGTGCGACTTTTCATGGCAATAGAAGCATTCAGCCTCATTAGGGTTAGCAGAAGGAGTGACAAAACCTTTCTTGGTTTTGCTTGAAGAGGATCCTTCAAGGGTCTTACCCTTGGTACCCTTAGAAGGTTTCTTTCTCTTCTTTCCTTTGCCTTGCCCGATTGCCAAGACATGAGCCGCAGTAGGAGTAGGAGTAGCTACACCCGACTTGCTTTTAAGACTACTTTCTGCAGTCTTTAAGAGCCCTTGCAGTTTACTAAGTGTAACTTCTTCCTTGTTCTTGTGGTATGTCATTCGAAATTGATCATAACATGAAGGTAAGAAGTGCAAAATGATGTCTATTTCCATCTCCTCAGGAAAGTCAACATTTAGTTTCTTCAAACGATCCACAAAACTTTGCATTTTCTGCATGTGGGCCGTGATGGTCTCACCATCATTCATTCGGGTAGTTATCATGGAGGAGATAATTTCATACCTTTCTTGACGAGCACTTTGATGGTAGCGGTCCATCAAATCCATGTACTTATCGAAAGGGTAATAGTCCTGATAGGACTTTTGGAGTTCAGCTGTCATAGTAGCCATCATGATGCATGCTACCTTGGTAGCATCCCTTTCATGTGCTTGAAATACAGTAATCTCCTTTGGAGTAGCAGTGGACTCATCAATCTCGTTTAGCTCCTTATCAAGGACATATTCTTTGTCCTCATAACGAGTGACCATCCTGATGTTTCTGATCCAATCCATAAAGTTGGATCCATCAAAGATGACTCTCCCACAAAGATTCATGAGAGAGAAGGAGCCGGTAGGGTTTGAGCCAGAAGCATTGTTTGAAGACATCTGAAAAAGAAGAAAGACAAGTTTAGATTACATATCAAGATAGTCCTTAGTAGAACACCCAAATGTAATATTAAGGCTAGGACCCAACACAATATTTTATAACCTAGAAGAGGGATGCCGTAATCCAAGCTATAAAATATTTGAAGGTAGGTGAATGACGATTCACCAATTTCCACCATGAAAACGAAATATTTAATTAGGTTTTAATTGGTTTAGAAACTCCTAGATTCTTTGAGATTCATTGAACTTTTCAATGGCATGTTTCAATCTCGATTGTGCCCTTCAAGTTTTGAGACTGAGATGGCGAGGATCACAAAACAAGGTGTGAAGTAACCATGCAAATTACTTGGTACCCTTAATGTACTACCCCTCAATCGATGTGCGGGTTAACCACACACGCTCCATCGATACTATGATAAACATTAAGTCACCCTTTGCCTACCTTGTTAAGTCCAGGTTAGTGTGCCGGTTAACCACACATGGTCCACTAACGACTTAATCAAAGTGCAAAGTGTAATTTCATGGATTAGCACCTTATTCACATTTTCCTAAAGTAACTAAGATTGGGAATTAATAAAAGGTTTAGTTACTTTAGTATATTCATCATACTTAAATGAGAATTATAGTCCTTGTCTTACCTTTTCGGCTAACGACCCTCCACCGATCAAGGAAGCGTTGGGTGAGAATAGACACCCATTAAGCTGCCATTTTAGAGGCAACAACCTTATACCCCCTTATAGACCGGCTTCGTGAATGAGGCCTACTAATGGTAAGACGACTTTTTGATCTTATATATATATATATATATATATATATATATATATATATATATATATTAATTTATAATATTATAAAGTATAAGGGTTGAATTTTAATTTTTTTAAATTCTAAGGGTTTGAACTAAAGTTTTAATATGACTTTACTTGTTCCAAAACTTGAGGGAAAGTTTTGTAAACTTTCAAAACTTTTCATTTCTCATAACTTATGAATTAATTGAGTATTAAAATGAAGACTCTTCATTTTTTATAACTCATTGTGTTCTTTTAATAGTATTAATAAAATGTGACTTTTGGTTATCCATAACTTGAGGACAAGTTATGGACTCCATTAAAACACATAATGATCAAGAATTAAACTACCAAGGAGGTTACACATAATTCCTATGATCATCTAAATTCATAAGTTCAAGAACATGATTATTCCAATTTCAAGAATCATAAATTACATATATAAAACTTGTAATTTTGATAATAGCGATTGTAAATGGGTTAGCATTAACATTAAACCAACTAAAACAAGTTCTATAACACCAAAAAAATTTAGGATAATGTTTCTAGTCCATTTCCAGCAGCAAAACTCAAAAATCTGGACACTGCAGCCTCTACTCGTCGAGTGCATGAACAGACTCGACGAGTAGCATGCATTTCTTCATGGACTCGTCGAGTCCCCCCATGGACTCGGCGAGTTCATATGAGCAGTGAACAAAAACTTCGATTTTCAAGTAATTTGCATCAAGTATCAAGTAAACAAGCCTAGGCTTTGATACCACTGATGGGTTTTGAGCATTCTAACACTCCTATGGTGTACATGCAACCCTAGAAACCTTGGATCTATGTTTGAATAAGATACATGCAAATAATTTTTTTTCCAAGGTTCTTAACCTAACTAGCATGGCATGGGGCACTTGAATCAAATAAAGCTAGTAGAATTACTTACCTTGTAGTAGTAGTTGATTGCTTGGAGTTTGAGAGCCTAGCACCAATAATGTGGATGCCTCAAATGGAAGTCACAAATCACCACAAACTTGGAAACTTGAGAGAGTAGTATAATACTTCTAAAAATCGGCCCTCTTAGTTCTTACATAACCACTAGTCACTTTTCAAGAACCAAAGCCTCCTTTATATAGTGTGGTGGATTAGGGTTACATCCATGTAAACCCTAATACCCATGTCTTTTCATTTCCATGAGATCCATGGGTTAAAGCTCCATGGAGTATCCATGGACTTTCCTTGCAAGCCTAGCCCATTCCAAATAAGCATTAGCCCACACTATATAAATACAAGAGCCCATATTTAATTAGTCATACTTTTGATCTCTAAATTAATTATATATTAATTATAGATCAATAATAATTAAATAATATGATTTTATATTAATATATTAGAACTTATAATATATTAATAAATCATAACTTATACTATTCTCAAAGATTATCCATAAATTGTTCGGGTGAAGTGCAACCCAAATAGACCATGCCGGGTCGGGTCAAGTACATACCAAATATAGTTATGGACTTAGACACTATATCCAACAGTATCACCACAACGCCCTAACTGTATAGATAACATGGCGAGCGCTCAATCGTCACTCCTAGAGGAATGCTAAATATCTCATAACTGGCCTACCGGCCTCTCACGACCCACCCTACCACCAACTGCCACACGACCCTCCATTGGTTCCAGTTAACTATTACATGAATACAATCACATGTCGCACGGCTTAAACAATCTTAGGCTAAAATCTTCAATCCTAACACGGTTGGACTCAGACAAGAGCTGCGCAGCAGGACCAAATCCCTTACCCTAAGACCATTTAACCCCTGTAGCATGTGACTTAGAGTATTCACCCAATAGTTAGTTCACACACGAAAGAGTCATAAAACAATCAACGAGGTACTCTACATAAGATAAGGCATCAAAGATCAGACAATTCTATAATACGATTCCTGAGGATCCTTATCTTAGTACTAGCAAGTTGTTATAACATATCACAATATCAAATAACTGTATGGTATTTTGGGGTCTACTTACTGGCTCCGGCTGATCGTACACTCTGCATCCTCCTTTACTTATTTTGAAAACCATTTAAAAATCATTTTGAAAAATCTTTCCTGGATTTGAGACTGGATTCACACGAATGTTCCTCCAATTCACTCAATCCAAGGCTCTGATACCAACTTGTGACACCCATAAATTTCAAACCAATTTAAACATTCAAAAACATCCCAAGTTCCATTAGTTATTACAAAAAGGTTTCCATTAGTTAAACATTCAAAAACATCCCAAGTGAAGAGCGGTACGATCACGCCTTTGCCTTGCCACGATCTCCTGATGTACCTGAAACAATAAGCTGAAACTGTAAGCCCGAAATCTTAGTGAGTTACCCCCAAAATACCCATACACATAACCATACACATACAGCAATGAACAGCACACTATGGGTCCAGTCGACCATCGGGTTGGAATACCCCTGGCCCTCAACCATCGGGTTGGAATGCCAACATACTTCGAGTCCAATCATCCTACCGGGATGGAATACTCCTGGCCCACAACCATCGGGTTGGAATGCCTACACACCTACACATACAACAACTACTATGGGTCCAATCATCCCACGAGATGGAATACCCCAGGCCCTCAACCATCTGGTTGGAATGACCTACCTACTATGAGTCCAATCATCCTACCGGGATGGAATACTCCTGGCCCACAACCCTCGGGTTGGAATGCCCACACACATACACATACAACAACTACTATGGGTCCAATCATCCCACAGGATGGAATACCCCAGGCCCTCAACCATCGGGTTGGAATGCCCTACCTACTATGAGTCCAATCATCCTACCGGGATGGAATACTCCTGGCCCACAACGACCAGGTTGGAATGCCCACATAACCAATCTAACATGTGCACCTATATCAGATAATCATATAACAGTCTACCAAACAACATACTAGGGCCATATCATCCTCGGGATGGGATACCCTCCACTAATGCTCAATCATGTGCAGATATAACAGGTAATCCCCTACCAGCATACAGACAGTTAGACCAAACTACAGGTCTCTAAGCATACATGCCCCACAGTGTAAACAATCTTAGGCTAAAGGACTCTATTCCACAACGGTTAGACTCAGACAAGATTTGTGAAGCAGAACCCAACCCTTCAACCTAAGATCCTTTAAACCATGTAAACTGGCACATACAGATAGTCATATAGACCTAACATATCACTGATCACAACATCATCCTAAAACCAGGATACAGATCTAACATAACATCACAACACGTAATCACAAGATAACTAGGATAACAATCCAAAGGGCCGGCTTGGTGCCTTAGACCCTTGAGTATAGTGAGGATAACTCACCTTGAAATGCTGAACTGAAGAGATAAGATCGAATCCTCTGCTCACGGCCACGAACTCCACCACCTAACACTTGATGAAACCATATTTATAAGTGCCCAAATTACCAAAATACCCTTGGAAGTCAAAGTGGTCAACTCTTGGTCAAAGTCAAAGTCCTGGTCAAAGACAACCTTCCTGGTTGACCCTACTCGCCGAGTCAACCTAGTGACTCGCCGAGTTCATGAACTCAGAAAACTCACAATTCGTGACTCGACTCGCCGAGTCACCCCATGACTTGCCGAGCTCTTCAATCCGAGTCCTAGCCTGTCCAACTCAGTGAGTCCACTCAACTCACTGATCCGCATTATAACCAGATGGGTTAGGGTTTGCGACCCGACTCGTCGAGTCCAAGAACAGACTCGCCGAGTTCACTTAAGTCATCCTCATTCAGACGATTTCCATCCATCCCACTGCTTCCAACTCATAGATCAGGACTCCTAAGGCTAGTTTTACACGTAAAGTTTCCAACTTTACGTGCATGCAAGGTGATTTTGGCTCAATACAAGCTAGAGAGAAGGTTCAAGACAAGAATGCTCACAAACAAGCTAAAGGGATGATACTTTATTCCTCTATGGACAAAGATAAGTCTAGATCTGAAGTTGCAACCCCAGATCTAGTCCCAAAACCCGAAATGGATCCCAAATATGCTAAATAGCCCCAAATCATCATCCAAGAATAGATCTAGAAGGGAAAAGCTCAAAGTAACGACTTGTTACCTCAGAAATGTGCCCAAGATGGATTAGATTCTGGATCTACACGAACTCCTTGATGCTACCTCTTGATTTACAAGTTTCCTTCACTATAATCCTCTTCCAAAGCTTCCAATCACTCAAAAATGGAGGTTTACATGATTTAGGGTTTACTGAATCTCAAGGGGTAATAAAGAGGCTGGGGTGAGGACATAAGGTCCTTTAAATAGGGTGCAAGCCCTAAAATTAGGGTTTTCTCTTCCCAGCACCAACTTGTCGAGTCCCGCCGCCGACTCGGCGAGTTGGTCACTTAACACGTGGCGAAAAACCGCTCTGACTCGACGAGTTAAGATACCTACTTGTCGAGTCTACTCCTTTATTTACACATAGCACCCTGAACTTATATGCCTGAATTTGGGATGTTACAATACGGAATATATATATATATATATATATATATATATATATATATATATATATATATATATATATATATATATATATATATATATATATATATATATATATATATATATATATATAGCTAAGATCAAATAGGTAGTAGACTAGGTGAATCTGCTCTAAGCCCATAACCAAACAAGGAACAGGAAATGAAGTGGAAAGCACACATCCTACTTCCTGTCGGATCCGATTAATATATATCCCTGATGTATCTACCGAGGAATCATAAAGTTAGCATTATAGGCCCCCTTCTAACTGAATGTACTAAGACTCGACTGTTCTGCTTGTCATTTGTAATGATGTAAGTTTTCCCTAGTTTATAACTATCTTTACTAGAAAATAGTTTGCATTACTTTTTATGTGAGAATATCACAATATGAATGTAATGGGAAAAATGAAAGTATATACAATAGTATTGTATGAAATAACTATTGAAGTACTGACTACCTTAAAACCAGTTTGTTAATTAAGGTTAAAATGTGATGAGGTTGTTGTTGGATTAGATGTCTAAGTTCATAACTATTTCTGGAATGTACTTGACCCGATTAGCATGGTCCATTTGGGTTGCATGGCATTGCAATACTTGGATAGACCAAATTGAGAGAAAGGACACTTAAGGTGTATTAATATATTATAAGTTCTAATATATTAATAATATTATTTAATTAGTATTGATCAAAGAATTAATTTGGAATTAATTAAGTGATCAAAAAGAGACTAATTAAATATATGGGGTTGATTGTGTAAATCATCTATTCGTGTATAGTGGGCTAATGATCCATGGTTTGTATAGATTGGGTTAAATCCCATAAGGTGCTCCATGGATAGTCCATGGAGGTTACAAACCCATGGATCATAGAATATGGAAAGCCATGACAATTAGGGTTTACATGGTGTAACCCTACTTGTGCCACAACTATATAAAGGCCCCTAGTCTAGCAAAATCGGGACTACTTGTACAAGTAAGTGGGCAATTCGATTTTTAGGTTAAGTGAAACTTCTCTCAAGGTTATTGCAAAAGTTGTAGTGTTGTGTGAGACATTTGAGGCATCACACTTGAGGCGCTAGGATCACAAGGTTCTCAAGGAATCCAAACTACAAAAGGTATGTTCTTCTTCTAGCATTTATGTTTAAAAGTTCCCCATGTTATGCTATATAGGTTAAGAACCTTGGAAAATCAAAATTTCATGTATCATAGTAAAACATAGATCCAAGGTTTATAGGGTTGCATGTACACCATAGGAATGTTAGAATGCTCAAAACCCTTCAGTGGTATCAGAGCCTAGGCTTGTTTATTTGATACTTGATGCAAACTTGTTGAAAAAACTCAGTTTTCTGCATTCTGCAGCATGAACTCGGCGAGTCCATGGGGGGACTCGAAGAGTCCATGAGTAAATTCATCCTACTCGTCGAGTAGGTTTGTGCACTCGACGAGTAGGAGCCCCTGAATGCAGATTTTCGAGTTTTGCTGCTGGAAATGGACTAGAAACATTACCCTAAACTGTTTTGGTGTTATAAAACTTGTTTTGGATGGTGTAATGGTTATGCTAATCCATTTTCAATGGCTATTATCAAAATTTCAAGTTTTATATGGTTTATTTATGATTCTTGAAATTGTTGATATGAACATTCATGAACTTATGAGTTTAGAAGATCATAGGAATTATTTGTAACTTGCTTGTTAGTTTAATTATTGATCATTATGTGTTTTAATTGTCACACCCCCAAACCAGATGGCGGAAACTTCCGAGGGTGGAGGACTTCATTTGTAGTATAACAACACATGCATCATAACAATCAAAGAACAAACAACCATTATATTTAAAAGGTATAAGTATTTACATGTGTTCAATCATTGTATATTGAAACCAAAATAGTTAAAAAGAAGAAGATATGACTCAAAATAGCTCCATCTTCTCAAGAAGCTCGGGGAGTACCTGTTTATTATTTCCCTGAGAAAACAAGTAATTTGAAAAGAGAGTATCAACATAAAGTTGAGTGAGTGCATAAGTATTTATGTTTAAAGGGATGTCTCTGTATCTTGAATATGTAAACTGTTCCAGAAAATCCAATATTTTCTGTTGTATATGAAAAGTAGTTTTATTCCCATAAAACCGTTCCGATGGTAAACCAATGTTCTGTATTTGTAAAACTTGTAACTGAAAGTGTGCCTGGTTCCACCAGCTGTTATTGAAAACTGTAATATACTATTGTAGCTTGTATTTTGTAAACTGGTACTTTGAAGATGTACATACGTTTAGTTGATTATACACTAACGTATTGTTAATATCTTTTTAATGAGTTATTATAACCATACTGAGACTAGATGGCCTGAAACAAACGCTTTGTAGGCGTTTAAACTGTTGATAACAATTGTCACTCATTAGCGTGTATGCCTGACTGTAGCTAGAAGCCTGAGTGTGGGGTTGTCAATCCCAATATAGATCTACACACAACTTGTTTCGATCCCCTGACTGGAGACTCTGGTTATAATATCATGACTTTAACTATGTTGTTTAAATGAATTAAACAACATGAATTGAATGACTCATAAAAAGCATATAAACGTTACATGTATAATAATTATGAAAACCCAATCATCCTGAAATAATGATTGATTGTATATTCATGAATTAGTATTCTTAACATGTATTTGAAAATTGTAAACCCTTGATTTGTTTTGAATCAAACCTTTGTTTCTTGTAAAACGGTGTATTCTAGTATACTTGAATCATGAATTATTGTTCTATGTATCATAAATTATACCTATTATAATTTATATGTACTTTATGAATTGGTATTTAACTATTTTTGCATGTAACCCCTTACTCAACATGTTACAAAGGGTATTTAAAGTGATGAAATAACTTTTATATTTATATACATATACAATTATATATAAGTAAAATTTAAAGGACATTCGGACAAATAACCGGTACTATAAGTCCACATCCAAACAAGGAAAATGACCCAAAATGAGTTATCAGTCCTAAGCCTTTTAAATCTTATATATATATATATATATATATATATATATATACAAATATGAATTTTGGGGAAAAATATAAGTTTATAAATGAGTTTAATATTTTGAGTATTTTTGATGACTTTATGTCATTTTATCACGATTTGAAATCATTTGTTTGTAACACAAAGTTCTTGTGTTAGACTTGTATTCCCCCCCCCCCCCTTAAAACAGTAAAAATTATGAAAGTACGGGGGTATGAACTCACTTGATAGGTGGTGATTTGGATAACGTTTCGTTTTCTGGAAAGGAGTTTATTTGAAGAAAAACCGGCTTTATTCGGGCAGAGTTTTGACTGGAGAAAGGTGTTTTTATCGAGAATCTCTGGGCTTTGAGGCTTGATTAGTGTTTTAGACTTGATATCGGGGCTTTAGGGGTTGTAGGTGAGGTTGTGGGAGTGAAAGATATAAGAGTGTGTGAAATTTGGGGTGAAAATGTGTTTAAATGTGGAGGGTCTCGCATGCCTTATATAGGCCGAAGCCTCGGATCCGAAGCAAGGAGAAGGAGACGCGTGTCTCGGACAGATGGCGAGGGGGAGGGTTCACTTCGGACATCTGGCGAGGCACGTCGGATCAGGAGTGGGCCACGACTTCGGTCGAATCAGGAGAGGACACTGTCCGAGCTCGGAGGCGCCACCGTGCGAGGGGTGTGTTCGATGCACACTGGACCGCGACTTCGGTCCAATAAAAAGCTTCCATGAGGCGACACATGTCAGTCTCGCATGCGAGGGGACGTGGCCGGTTCTCAGCCTTGCAAAATTTCCCAGTTTTCAATATTTTTCGATTTTTGTGCCCAAAACTTCCGAAATTCCTAACTTTCGCATACGAGCTCCGTTTTTGACGTTATTTATATGCACGTGTAGGTAAAATTATACTCTACGACTTTCATTTAGACTTCGTCGGCTAATTTTTAGTTTATTTTTAATATTATTATTTTTAACAGACCGGGACAGGAAAATCCGTTAATAATTCATAACTTCTTCATCCGACGTCCGTTTTCGTCTGTCTTTTTACCGTTGTACTACTATTGACGAGGCCTTCAATTCTCGTTTAGGTTGTGTCGGATAAAAATCACTCGATCTTTATTTCGAGTTTTTAGCTGTATACTGCTATACTGAAACTTAGAAAAATCATAACTTCCTCATACGAAGTCAGATTTTGATGTTCTGTTTATGAAAGTTCTCGATTTAACATAATCTACAACTTTCATTTAGATTGTTATGGCTAAAAAGCCTTTTATTGAAAATTCACTTTTTTCACTGAACGGTGTTTTGCTAGTTTTGTCGCAAATCTTCGATTGGTCATAACTTCTTCGTTATAACTCAGATTTTAGTGATCTTTATCTTTTTGGAAACCTTGTTACAATCTCTACCACTTTCTTCATCCCAATCGAGATTGTTTAATACTTTATTTTTGAGGGTCAATTATGTAAATATACACAATATGCTAAAATTTCTCTTTATTATTTTAAAAAGAACTACAAATTGACCTACATTATTACATAAGTTTGAAATAACGGTTTGTTACATTAATGGAATCCATAATTTGTCCTCAAGTTATGGATTACCAAAAGTCATTCTTTTAAAGTCCATTATTAAACACATAGGTTACATAAAATGAAAAGTCTCTCATTTTATTAATTCATTAACTCATAAGTTACGAAACGTGAAATTTTTTGAAAGTTACAAAACTTGACCTCAAGTTTTGGAACATGTAAAGTCACTTTAAAAACTTTAGTTCCAACCCCTAGAATTTTAAAAGTTAAAATTCAACGCTTATACTTTATAATATTATAAGTTAATTATATATATATATATATATATATATATATATATATATATATATATATATATATATATATATATATATATATATATATATATATATATATATATATATATATATATATATATATGTGTGTGTGTGTGTGTGTGTATAAGAACAAGTCATTTTACCGTTAGTAGGCCTCATTCACAAAGCCGGTCTATAAGGGGGGGGGGGGTATAAGGTTGTTGCCTATAAAATGGTAGCTTAATGGGTGTCCACTCTCACCCATCGCTTCCTTGACTGGTGGAGGGGCGTTAGCCGAACGGGTAGGACAAGGACTTTAAATCCTCATTAAAAGTATGATGGAATATAATGTAACTAAATGTTTTATAAAATTCCTAATCTTAGTTAATTTAGGAAAATGTGAATAAGGTGCTAACCCATGAAATTACACTTTGCACTTTGATTAAGTTGTTAGTGGAGCGTGTGTGGTTAACCGGCACACTAATCTGGACTTAACAAGGTAGGTAAAAGGTAACTTAATGTTTATCATAGTATCGATGGAGCGCGTGTGGTTAACCGGCACATCGATTGAGGGGTAAATATCGAGGGTACCAAGTAATTTGCATGGTTACTTCACACCTTGTTTTGTTTTCCTCGGCATCCCAGTCACAAAACCTGAAGGGCACACTCGGGATTGAAACATGCCATTGAAAAGTTCAATGAATCTCAAAGAATCTAGGAGTTTCAAAACCAATTAAAACCTAATAATTTATTTCGTTTTTCATGGTGGAAATTGATGAATCGTCATTCACCTACCTTCAAATATTTTATGGCTTGGATTACGACATCCCTCTTCTAAATTATAAAATATTGTGTTGGGTCCTAGCCTTAATATTACATTTGGGTGTCTTATTAAGGACTATCTTTATATCTAATCTAAACTTGTCCTTATTTCTTTTCAGCTGTCTTCCAACAATGCTGCTTTTGGCTCAAACCCTACCGACTCCTTCTCTTTCATGAACCTTTGTGGGAGAGTCATCTTCGATGGTTCCAACTTTATGGATTGGATCCTGAACATCAGGATGGTCACTCGTTACGAGGACAAGGAATATGTCCTCGATAAGGAGCTTAAGGAACTTGATGATTCATCTGCTACTCCTGAGGAGATCATTGAATATCAGGCACATGAGAGAGATGCCACCAAAGTGGCTTGTATCATGTTGGCCACAATGACAGCTGAGCTCCAAAAGTCCTATGAGGACTACTATCATTTTGAGATGAACCAGGATTTGGTGGACCGCTACCATCAGAGTGCTCGTCAAGAGCGATATGAAATCATCTCCTCTATGATAACAACCAGGATGAAGGATGGTGAACCCATCACGAGCCACATGCAGAAAATGCAAAGGTATGTGGATCGTTTGCTGAAACTGAATGTGAACTTCCTACAGGAGTTGGCAATTGATATCATTTTGCACTCCTTACCTTCGTGTTATGATCAATTCCGCATGACATACCACATGAACAAGGAGGAAGTTACACTCAGAAAACTTCAAGGACTTTTGAAGACCGCAGAAAGTGGTCTTGAAGCTAAGTCGGTTGTTACTACTCCTACTCCTACTGCGACCCCTATCTTGGCAATCGGGAAAGGCAAAGGAAAGAAGAGGAAGAGCCCTTCGAAGGGTACCAAGGGAAAGTCTCTTGATGCATTCTCTTCAAGTGGAACCAAGAAAGGTTTCGCCACTCCTTCTGCTAACCCTGAAGAGGCGGAATGCTTCTGTTGCCATGAAAAGTCGCACTGGAAGCGAAACTGCCCAAAGTACTAGCAAGATGTTAAGGATGGGAAAGTAAAACCCAACCATGCAAGTATTTACACTATATCGTCTAATAACTCACCCTATTCTAATTCTTGGGTCCTTGATACAGGTTGTGGTATTAACATATGTTGTGATTTGCAGGGACTAAGAATAAGTGAGAATGTGGAGCATGGGAAGATAAACTTGATCATGGGAAATAGGAAAGTTACACTTGTCACCAAGATTGGAGTTTATTCTTTATTGCTAAGTAGTGGGTTAACATTATATTTGAATAAATGTTGTTATTCGCCTTAAATGGCAAGAAATATTATTTCCTTTCATGGTTTGTACAAACAAGGTTTTACCTTTTCATTTGATAATGATAGTGGTGGTATTAATGCTTTCTTTAATAATGTTCTTTATTTCAAAGCATTACCTTGTGATGGTGTGTATGAAACTGTGTCGGTTGTAGATATCCTAGGAAATAATGTATTGTGTATTGATTCTTCCACTAGTTTGGATAAAGCATCATTATGGCATTGCCATATTGGACATGTAAGCAAGAAACGCATAGGACAACTCCAAAAGGATGGAGTCTTGGAGTCATTTGATCTAAAGTCAGATGATAGTTGTGAATCTTGTTTGCTTGGGAAAATGTTAGAACAAAGTTCTAGTAGGATCGATAGATTCTAAGCAGATAAACAATTAAAGACGTAATGAATAACACATGAATGGTTTTAAAGATGTCGACTGATTAAACTTTAACACCTCAGAAGAGCTCAATTAAGAACTTCGACTGTAGAGGTGTTTAGGGTTACAAAACAATAAGAATAATAATCTAGAACGTATCTAATGCATACATGCATGCACTATTTATATTTTAACCCTACATAATAATCACGGATGGACAGGCCCAATCCGGATATACAAAATAAGCCCATGACGCAACATACAATACCCAACAATCTCCCCAATTGCGTTAATGGAGCCGAAAGCTCAGTTCGGTTGAGCTGCAGAAGACTTCTTGACTGTCTTGAATACCTTCGGTATGATGGCCAAAAGAGTATGTCGAAAAGTGATGTACCACCAAAGCATGTCTGTGAAGTTCTTCTTATCTGCCTCAGAGTTCTGCTTGCACCGATGGATGATACTGATAATGTGCTCTAAGCAGTCCGTTGAGAACAGATGCTTGTCAACAAGAGCGAAAAGAAAACGATTGGCTTCGCCTCTTGTGAACATCACAGTAAGATGTGTAGAATCAATCTGGCCCATCTTCATTTTATTCACATCTCCAGGTTTATCAATTGGCTTAACTGTCGGTTTCATCTTCAAAACTTTCGCAATCTCTTGATCCATAGCAGCAACCTCATGGATGTAAGAAGCCAACATCCTCTTCAAATGATCCAGGATCGGCTCATTTTCTCTTGCATTAGTAAGCAGAATGTTAAACAACAAGATCCAGTCATGAGGATTCAAGTTTGGAAGATCTGCCAGGGATATAACCGAAACCGAGTTTGTTGAACCTCGGGTTATTTTGAAACTAACATTTATAAACTTCCCGGCAGGTGAAGGTTTCAATACCTTGAAAGTAATAATCTTCTGTGCACTCCATGTCAAGTACTGAGGCTGGCCGAACTTCAAATAAAAATCAATAAGTTCACGATCAACTTTAGGATGAGGGAAAGGAATCTGAACAGTCGAATCAAGCAATGAAATGTAAATGCCTTTCGTGTTATAGGCATGTCGAACTGTGAGTCCTTCGAATTTTCACAATCAAAAGAAGCGACAGGTTCCAGCCAGTAGACGCTTGGAAATTCTATTGCCTCTTTGATGAGCATTTCTCTTGTCCAGAGAGGAAACAAGGCCTTTTTACAGTTTATAGCATCTTGCTCTTCCTTGTTCTTTCGCTCCCTTTCCTCAGCTTCCTTCGCAACCCGAAGGGTTTCATCCAATTCCCTATCCCTTTTCTTTCATTTCAGGGCTTCGGCAATTGTTTCTCCTTCTTCTTCACTATCATCATCCAGACCCTTCTTTTTATCTTGACTACCAGAACCCGAAGCTTCATTACCCTTCGGTTCGGTTTT
Organism: Lactuca virosa; assembly: GCF_052849685.1. Taxonomy (NCBI): domain Eukaryota; kingdom Viridiplantae; phylum Streptophyta; class Magnoliopsida; order Asterales; family Asteraceae; genus Lactuca; species Lactuca virosa. The sequence goes on along the minus strand of NC_136434.1, from coordinate 176,719,088 downwards.
GACATTGACCACCTTCGGTTGAGTAGATTCGGTTTTCACAGTAACCTTCGGTTGAGCACCTTCTCCCCCTTGTTTTGGAGGTACGAATCTCTCCGAAACACCCTTCATTTCATGTAGCAGTGCAAGAGCAGGAAGGAGCTTGGAAGTCAAATGATTCCTGATGGTCAGAGTAAGGATCGGATCGTGAGCACTAAGAAGATCTGTAAGCATAGTCTTTACATCACCAGCATAGCTCCGGAATACAGCTCTCTCAGTTTTCAACAAGGAAATTTCCTTTTCAGCTGTAGCCAATTGAACTTTCTGGACTTCAATAGTGGAGACTTGGCGGGAAAGATCTTCTTTCAAGGCACTCTCCTTTGCTAAATCAGCCTGGAGTGTGTCAAGGCGAGAAGTCACTGAGCTAATTAGAGAAGTGTTCTCAGCCTGAATAGAAGAACGAACAGCTTCAAATTTAGCTTGCTCCTCCTGAAGTGACTTGGATAAAGAATCAACTGAAGCGTTCACTTTGGCTGTATTGGAATCAGCATGGCCTTTAAGTGATTCAAGAAAAATTTGAGAACTGTGAACAAGTTCTGTAACTTCTGTAGTGGCCTTCTTGCAAGAAGAAGTAGAAGCGTCAACTGCTTGGGTAGATTTGTCAATGGCTCCCGTATATTGCTCAAGAGCGGTGGCAAGAAAAGCTTTGAGCACCACATCGTTATAGGACTTGGAAGAGGCAAGCAATTGATCAAGCTTGTCATCAATGCTCTGCAACTGTCGGCGAGTGACAGGAGTCTCTTCATCTTTATCTGTTGGAAGCCGATAGGGACTGTAATAAGTTGAGTCGAACTCAACATTATCACCTCCTAGAGTAGCATCAGAATCTGATGAAGGTGATGGTGAAAGAGGTGTAGAAGTAACTGGAGGTTCTGATGTTGTGATGATAGGAGTGGTTGTGGTAGTTGTGTTTGAAAAGATAGGTGGTGGTAAAGGAGTTGTAGAGATTGGTATAGTGCTAACCGGTGGTGGTGGGACAGAAGTTGTGACTTGAGATGTAGTGGGTGGTGGAACAGGAGAAACCGAAACTGAAACAGTCGTTTTCGGTGGAGATGGAGGAGGTGTTGGAATTTTGTCATTAAGAGGTTTGGTTGGAGTTGGAGATCAAGGAGGTGTATTGCCTCGCTGAACTTCCTCTTCCTCGTCTACCGTTCGCTCCTCATCATCCTCAGAGCTTGAAGGAGAAGGACTTTTGGTTCTCTTTGCCATCTTCTTAATCTTCTTAGGAGACGAAGAATCACCCTTTTCAGCTTTTCGTTTTCTAGACTTGGCAGGCTTGGACGAAGGACCTTCGGTTGTCACTTTCTTGGTATTTGCCGTTTCCCCTCGGTTGGCTGGCTTCTCCACAGCATCTAAAGCAACTTGTTGTTCAGGAGTCAATACTCTCGGTTCTGTGGGAGGAAGCTTTCTGTAGTCAGCCATAACCTTACTTTCAGATGATAGACACCGGTACATCCTTTCCGGAATAGAACCATTGTGTGAGAATTTTGTGGCATCAGAGAATATGATCTTCTTCATGTGAAAAGTAGCCACAGACGAGACCAGGGCATCCTTTATCACGGGAATCTGCAAAGAATCAATAGCCCTTCGCGTGATGATGGTCCATAAGCGACCACAAGAAATTTCTGAGTGTCTCGTTGAAGTGTTGAGACTTTGCACCACTTGTGACCAGATAATCGACCCATAGTCGAGATTAATCCCATTGTTGATACCATATAGAATGGTCAGAAAATCCTTGCTGGTACCATCGGACCCAACACTCCTCTCCGCCAAACTCTTATTGAGAAGAGTAAGCAATCCATTCCATTGGGGCGGCAAACACGATTTCTTAACCTTCATCACGGTGGTAAGAACATCAGTGTAGCCCATCTCGTAGAGCATTGAAAATAGTTGGGTTGTGGTTATAAAATCAGGTGAGATTACAGAAGCATCCACAGCCAGTTGTAACAACGAACAGAATCGTCCTTTCGAAATCGAATCCTTGTGAGAGAAGATTTGGAAGTAGATCCTCTCCTTGTTCTTGTCATATGATGCAGTAGTGTAGACTTGCGATAGCAGTGACATCGGGACGGATTCCACCTGTGTGAGTGCGAGAACCAGAGGAGAGTACTTCAAGCATTCAACAACTTGTAGCATGTATGAATCATACAGGAAAGGGTTGAGTTGAATGATCATGTTCTGGTTTGGTTTGATTGCGAGCAATGAAGACGAAGCAGTTTGATCTTGAGCAGATGAGGAATTCGCCATTGTTGAGGGAAGGAAGAAGATGAACAGTTGCAAATCGCCTTGTGTATTGAGAAAATTTGTTGCTGGGAAAAGAAACAAATCATATTAGAAACCCTTTATATACCGTTGCCAGGAGAGAGAAAGAATCGTCATGATAATGATGCGATCACTGAAACGCCGCCTGAAAAAGCACGATGTGACAGGTTGGTTTCTCCTAGGTATACCTCAGCATGCGTGGGTTTAGGAACCGTTCAAATTCACGCGCCCAAAATCGTATCCACAATTCGTCGTTTGAAATTCATCTTCGCTCCAAAAATTAGGATAACCACAGTTGCTCCAAAAGTTAAACAATAAACGAACCAAAAAGAACAGCAACCAGAATGTTGGAAAATCACAAAGAATTTTCGTGCAATAGTGTGTCAAAAGATAAAGAAATAAAGCAAAATGTGTATAGGATGTGAGTGATGTCTGTTAGAAGACATAAAGCAGATGATTCCGGGCAAGAATCTCTTCCTTCAAAGTCAAGAGAGACTTGAAGTGCTTGCTTGGTTTCCCGAGAAAATACGATCGAGTGCTTGTAAAGAAACACCGAAAGGCTTCTTTTAGATAATAGTCTATGGGTGGCTTATCTTCAACCGAACATCGATTCTCAACATAAGACCGAATAGTGGATGAAGTACTTGTGAGACCGATATAGTCTGTTAAACAAGTAGGCTGGATATAATTTGTAGTGACTAAAGATATTATAAAAATCTCAAAAACAAAAACAAACTGGATCTTTTTGGGTAGAAATGCCTTGGTGTTAGACAATTTCATAAAAGACCGCTCAAAAATAAAATGAGATTTCGGTAGGTAACAAGTAAGGTCTTGAAAAGAAATATTCACCGTCAATTCATTTTTGGTGTTGGAATGTGGGTTTCACTCAACACGTGGTGTACGTATCTAAGATAATAAACACAGATTTTATGCAACCATAAACCTCAGTGGTAAACCTTGAGAGTCTCAAGGGTTACAGTGGTGAACCGAAAGTTGATGGAGAATATAAGAAGGCGGTTAAGGAACCGAAAGTACCTCTGCTATATTAACGTGACAAAGCAGAAAACTCTTAACTCTTGTGAGAAGAGTAAGGTAGCTCTTGACAGGAGTGTATTGAACAGCCTGATTGGGAAGAAACGATAGGTATAGATCGTATCATTAAGGCCTTGCTCTTAGTCTTAGAGGCTTCGGTCGACATGCAACAGCATGCTTCTAGGGACACTTAACTAGTTCCTATGAAAAGAATCATACCTGCCTTAGCTCCAAATTATGTTGCATTGAAGTACTTGAGACCTAGAAAACAAAACAAGCAAACAAACAAACCACACAAACAAAACACACAAAACAAAACCGAAAAAACAAAAAAAATATTTTTGAATTTTTGAAATTTTCTGAAACATAATAAAAACAGAAAGATTAAAGAAATTTTTTTTTCGGATTTTTGAAGTTTTCTGAAAAATAATAAAAACATAAAGATTAAAGAAAAAATATTTTTGGATTTTTGAAGTTTTCTGAAAAATACTAAAAACAGAAATATAAAAGAAAAAGAAATTATCACAAAACACTTTTAAAAAAAATAATAATAAAAATGAAAATAGAGTAAAAACTTAAGAAAAATAAACAATCTTTACAGCCGAAACCAAACCTTAAAAGAATGAAGCGAAATAAGCTGAGGGATCGGTTCATTTCGGTTCCCTAAAAGTCCGGAGCCGAAATAGACCGAGCGTTCGGTTCATTTCGGTTCCCGAAAATTATGGAGCCGAAATAGACTGAGCGTTCGGTTCATTTCGGTTCCCGAAAAATCCGGAACCGAAATAGACCGAGCGTTCGCTCTATTTCGCTTGTCTAATTTAGAGTGAGATTTGAGGGTTCGGTACCGACTCTGCTTCCATCATTCCCAAACCTTGTAAAATTTTATTGAAGCTTGCTTCTGGTAAGGCTTTAGTGAATATATCAGCCAATTGATCAGAGGACCGAACAAAATGTACTTCCATGTTCCCCTCTTCTACATGGTCCTTGATGAAATGATATCTCAGTGCAATATGCTTTGTCTTTGAGTGTTGCACTGGATTGTGACATATTCTTATCGCACTTTCTGAGTCACAATATAGAGGTATTTTCTTCATATTTAGTCCGTAGTCTCTTAGTTGGCTTTGTATCCATATCACTTGAGAGGTACAGGATGCTGCAGCTATGTACTCAGCTTCGGCTGGTGAAAGAGACACACATGTTTGCTTCTTGGACTGCCAGCTAACAAGTTTACCGTCAAGGAATTGGCATCCACCGGTTGTGCTCTTTCGGTCCAGACCACATCCTCCAAGATCAGCGTCAGAAAAAGCTTGAATAAAGAATCCTGATCTAGCAGGGTACCAAAGACCGAGAGTTGAGGTTCGCTTTAGATAACGGAAAATATTTTTCACTGCCACCATGTGAGGTTCTCTTAGATTTGCTTGAAACGTGGCACAATAACAAACAGAAAACATAATGTCCGGTCTACTAGCTGTTAGATACATAAGGGACCCTATCATTTGACGATATAGTGTTATGTCAACAACAGGTTTTTCCAGAGATGGTGTTAACTTAGTGCCAAATGCCATAGGAACCTTCACTTTCGAATCTCTCGTCATACCGAACTTTGCCAGCAAGTTCTTTGTGTAGGCCTCCTGGTTGATAAAAATACCTTCTGTTCCCTATCTAATATTCAAACCAAGGAAAAAATTAATCGGACCCATTGCGCTCATTTCAAATTTAGTCACCATCAACTTCCTGAATTCAGCAGTTAAGCTAGGATTCGTGGAGCCGAAGATGATGTCATCGACATAAATTTGAACTATCATTAGGTGTTCGCCTTCTTTCTTTCGAAAGAAGGTTGGGTCAACCGAACCTTGCTTAAATTTCGACATTTTCAGAAAGCAAGTTAAAGTTTCATACCAGGCCCTCGGTGCTTGCTTCAGACCATATACAACTTTATCCAACACATAACAGTGATTAGGGAATTTCTCGTTCACGAACCCAGGTGGTTGCTCAACATACACCGTTTCTTCTAGTTTTCCATTCAAGAAAGCACACTTCACATCCATTTTGAAAACTTCGAAGTTTTTATGAGCAGCATATGCCATAAAAATTCTAACTGATTCCAACCTTGCTACTGGAGCAAAGGTCTCCTCATAATCTATCCCTTCTTCTTGGCAATATCCTTTTACCACCAACCGAGCCTTATTACGTATGACGTTCCCCTCTTTGTCCAACTTATTTCTGAAGACCCATTTTAATCCGACCACTGAAGCATCCTTTGGAGTGGGAATCAGCCTCCAAACTCGATTTCGTTCGAACTCATGGAGTTCATCTTGCATTGCTTGTACCCAATCAGAATGATCAAGTGCAGCATTAACTGTCTTCGGTTCGACTTTGGAGACAAACGAATTAAACATATAGAATTAAACATTAGAGAATAATGCAGTTTGTTTCGCTTTCACTTGAGAACGTGTCAGAACTCGCTCAGATGATTCACCAATTATTTGTGCTTTGGGATGGTCCTTAGTCCATTTTGTTAGAGGATGGTAATTAGGGTCATAGGCTGGATCCAACTCTGCATTTACCTCTTCTTCAAGTTCTGATTGATCATCTTCGTCATTTGTATTCTCATTCTCCCCCTCAAATGGCGAAGCGTATCCCTTTTCAGGATCAGCATTCGCCTCCTGTGTTGGAGTAGGATCCTCCCCCTCGATTTAACTATCATTGGTTGGGGTTGAAGTTGGATTCTCCCCCTCGACTGGACTTTTATGGGTTGAGGCTTGAGCTGGATTCTCATTTTCCAGAGACAAAATGATAGGTTTAGGTGCAGACGAACCCTCCCCCTTGAATGTTGAGCCGTTGTTTGGAGGGTCAGTTGAGGGTTGACCACCAGTTGGTTTAGGAGGTTCATTTTCCATTTCTTTGGCAGCTTCATCAATGATCTTCTTTAGGTTGTCGATTTTGTTATCTGCTGCTTTCGCCTCTGAGTGCACAACCTTCTCTTGTTCATCAAATAGCCTAATGTACTCTTCAAACAAGTTGGAAATGGGACCGAGACTTGTCCTGATTCAGGAAATATTTCCCCCAATGCACTTTCGCTCCTTTGAACTTTCTTCATGTAGTTGTCGTCAAAGGTTACATAATATGTTTCTTCAATACGTTTCGGTTCTCTTTCGAGTTGAAAATAAAGCACCTTGAACCGAACACGTGGAAAAATTTAACGGTGGGCTTTCGATTGTTCAGAATCTCATATGGAGTGATGGAGAATCGTTTGTTAAGCAATGATCGATTCTATGTATAGCACGCAGTTGGAACTGCATCAGCCCATAAATATAGTGGAAGAGAAGCAAAGCTTAGCATGGTTCGGGTTGCCTCGCATAAAGAACGGTTTTGTCTTTCAACAATTCCGTTCTGCTGTGGTGTATAGGGGGCCGAAAAGTTGTGAGATATCCCCTTGTCAGCCAGAAAATCCTCAAAATCTTTATTCTTGAATTCAAGCCCATTGTCACTTCTGATATTCCTCACCAGCTTTCGCAGCTGCACTTCCACTTGCTTGATGAACGTCTTCAACTTGGGAGTTGCGTCTGATTTCTGCTTAAGAAAGAAAACCCAGGTGAAGCGTGAAAAATCATCTACTATGACAAGAATGAACTTACTACCACCGAAGCTTTCGATAGCCGAAAGTCCACATAAGTCAATGTGCAGAAGTTCAAGAGCTTCACCAATCTTTGTATTGATACGTGTAGGATGGATCTTTCTGCTTTGTTTATCCATCTCGCATGCTGCACATAGATGTTCCTTATCAAACTTGAGAAGAGGAAGACCTCGAACATGATCACCAAGCACCAACTTATTAATGTCTTTGAAGTTCAGGTGCGATAGGCGTCGATGCCACAGCCAGCTTTCATCAGTGTTCGCCTTTGACAGCAGGCATATTGCTGGTTTTCCTCGAATTGGATTGAGATTTAAAGGATACATCTCTCCCTTGCATTCAGACTTTGACAAAACTCTTTTAGATGTCTTCTCAATTATTTCTGATCCCTCATCATCGAATGAAACCTTTAAACTAGTTCCCACAACTAATTGTGATACACTTATGAGGTTATGACGTAACCCTTCCACATAAGCTACTTTTCGAATAGAGAATTCTCCGTTGGTTATCATTCCATATCCTTTTATTGTGCCATACGAGTTATTTCCATACTTTACACACCCACCATCCTTAGGGACCGAAAATCCCTCAACTCTTCCTTCCTTCCTATCATGTGACGTGAGCATCCACTGTCTATATACCATTCATCATCGAACTGCTCGTCACTAATAACCTGCAAATTTAAGCAGATTTAGGAACCCAAAGTTTCTTGGGCCCTGGTGAGTCTTTTACAGAAAAAGGAATTGCAGTAGAAATATCAACCAAATGAGTTCTTTTTATTAGAGTGGATTGATCTTTTCTTTTGATGGTATACACCTTGATTTTGGTTTTATCTTGTTTCAATTTTGGTGTATTAGATGGTGTGTTGTTAGATGGTTTTGGAATTTTCTTTTGAGTCCTAGGGTTAGCTGACTTTTTCTTATTATTGAAATCAGAATCTAAATCAAGATTTCCCTTTCCTTTGATGACCTTCATTGATGTCAATTTTCTTTGGGAGTAGGAAGGACCGAAACTTGATGTTCGGTTCTGAGCGCTGGTTTTGGAACCGAAAGTAGACGTTCGGTTCTGAGCCTTGGAATAGTAGGAGCTTGGACTAAAACTTTCTTTTCCTTTTAACTTTTCCTTTTCTTTGACAATTGACTCTTTCTTGGAAGGAACGTAGTTGGGGTTTTAAGATTGCCAATAACGTTTTCGCTCATTCAGATTTTTCATGTATCTTTGATTTCTTTGGCGTTTCTGTTCAACTAACTCCTTCTGATATTTGTGAATATTGAAGCTAGATTTTGGCTTTTCCTTTTGAGTTTCGGTTGTCTTAGTAAGAACATTCAGTGTTCTCTTTGGTTCTTCAGGGATCTCTTTTGTTCCACTTGTGCTTGGTTTGTCGAAACTCGAGGGTTTGTTGATGGGTTCAGCAACATATCTTCCTTTTACCCTCCATGAGGTTTGCTCCGATAAGCTGATGGTTTCGTCTGCGTTAGCAATAGGGGCTGACCAGAAGTAATCGTCGCACCCTTCAGCATTGTCTTTGTCGACCAAGATTTTCAATTCTGATGTTTGTTTTGCAGTGACCCCTGTAACAGCATATACCTGATTCGGCACAGTTTGAACCTTTTGAAAAACCATTGCCTTCTCTTTGAGTTTCTGTGGCTTGTCCTTTAACAGGCGAGCGTATTCAACCGAGTTCTCAGATATGAGGGGTTTCTCACTTTCGGTTTCGCTCTTCGTGAATTCAGAGCAATCAACCACATCTTCTACCAAGATTTCGCTCATCTCACTTTCCTCATCAAATTCAGACGTATTTTCTATGTTCATTTTATGTTCTGAAATTAATTTGGCGTTAGACGAGTCAAAAGATTGAATGGTCTCAGACTTAATTTTTAACCTATCATTTTCATCTAAAAGATTTTTGAGCAAACATTTATGTTCCTTAGAGCCAATGAAGGTCTCTATCTTGTCCAGTCCGATTTGGTAAGCGGTGGATGTCTCTTCTGAGGACATTATTGATTCACATTCAGCGATGACCTCATCCTCCTTAAAGTCAAGGAAGGGTAAAATCATCTTATGAATCTTTTTCCCTATTTCACAACTTAAGTGCAATTTAGCAATATTAGTATATAAGCGTTTAGCAATTAAACAAAAAACATTCCTTTGTTTCAAAAACTTTAAATTGTCTCGTTGCAAATAAATAATTTCATCCCTAGCCCTATTTAACTCCGTCTCCTTCAGCTCAATCCACATCCTTCTCTCCTCACTCTTTGAAGACACCCTGCTGAGTTGGTCAGTTAGGTTAGAGTTCGCTAAGCGAGTTTGCATGAGACTACCACTTAAGTTAGAAAATTTAAATTTTAATTCATTTAATTCTTCTTCATAATTTGTTACTGGAACTTTAAGTGATTCAAGGATGGATTGTACCTTTTTGATCAGCCGATCACAGTCGTCGAACTTCTCACTAACGAGCTTGGCTGCGAAGCACTTGTCCTCAGTCAGGTTCGACTCTTTACGTTCACTTTCGGTTGGTCTTCCTGCTGTAACCATCAAACATTTTCCAGCCGAACTTGCTTCTCTCGCCACATAAGCTCTTCCATGTGTGGGCTTTCTCACTTCTTCATCCTCAGAATCGGTTGACCAGACTTCAATGCTACCGAACTCATCTTCATCCCCATTTTCCTGTACAATTAAGGCATTCATTGAACTGTTAGTTGCCTTCTTTTTCTTGATCTCTTCCAACTTTCGCATGTAATATGCCTCATCATCTTCACCATCTCTTTTCTCAGCCATCTTCCTCTGCATGCAATCTTTGGCAAAGTGGTTCTTGCCATGACAGTAATTACAGTCGAATCCAGAGTCTCCTGCAAGCTTGCTCTCCTTCTTGTCGTCATCATTTTGAGAAGTATTCTTCGCTTCATCTTTCACCTTCTCAGAACTGTAACTCCCCTTCCAGTTTCGGTTCTTATTGAAAGGAAATTTCCTTCGTGCAAACTTCTTTGGATTGGTGACCATCATAGCATATTCTTCGCTTGTAAGGTCACACTCAGACATATCTGACTCCTCCTCTTCTTCTACAACACCTTTTCCTTTTGAAACTAGGGCCAACGATCCCACACCCGAAACTACCTTCGCCTCCTTGGTTACCACACTCTCATGGGACTTAATTATTCCCACAAGTTTCGCTAGTGAGTAAGATTTAAACTGTTCGTGAGCTTTCACTGTTGAAACCACTGCCATCCATTCTGGTCTCAAACCGTTCATGAAAGTTACCTTTTGCTCGATCAGTTTTCTTTCGATTCCATGCTTGATCATCTTGCTAAGGAGATGATTGAAGTGATCGAAAGTTTGTATCAGCTTCTCTTCTGGTTTCTGTTCGAAAACTCCAAATTCTAAGAGCAACAAGGTTTGAATGGAGTGTTCCGAATCCTCATCGGTTGAGTAGAGTTCTTTTAGCCTATCCCAGATTTCTTTAGCCGTGATGCATGAACCAACTAACCGAAAAGTGTGAGATTGCAATGCGAATCTGATCATTCTCATGGCTTTCACATTACATAACAACTTGTCCTTTTCATCCTGAGGCATCTTATCTACGTCCGCCACAAGCTTGTTATATTCTTTTTGAGTCTTCACTGTCGTGTTCGTTCCAGAGTGAACAAACGGCCCAAGTGTGATTGCTTCCCAGCTGAGATAACCATTATCTTCAGATCCAACCACGTAATCTTCAAAGTGATGCGCCCATACGTTATAGTATTGAGTGTAAAGAATGGGAATCCTTGTAGTGGATCCAATGCTGTTAGAGATGTTGATAGGATTAGTTTGAGAATCTTCGTGAGACATGGTGAGCCTTTCCTTAGAACCACTAGAATCAGACCTGTAAGTTTTGAGATTAGGGTTTTATCAAACACAAGAGTTATCGTCGACAGGAAGAAGACGGCTTCTTTATATTCGATAAAAGCGGAAATCCTAAAGAATTCTTAACACAGAAGGAATGTGTATTGATCACACAGTCTCCTACTCTGATACCAATTGTTAGAACAAAGTTCTAGTAGGATCGATAGATTCTAAGCAGATAAACAATTAAAGACGTAATGAAGAACACAGGAATGGTTTTAAAGATGTCGAATGATTAAACTTTAACACCTCAGAAGAGCTCGATTAAGAACTTCGACTGTAGAGGTGTTTAGGGTTACAAAACAATAAGAATAATAATCAAGAACGTATCTAATGCATACATGCATGCACTATTTATAGCTTAACCCTATATAATAATCACGGATGGATAGGCCCAATCCGGATATACAAAATAAGCCCATGACGCAACATACAATACCCAACAGAAAATGACAAAGTTACCCTTCACTGGTACTTGTGCTAGGGGTGAAGGTTTGTTGGATCTTGTACACAGTGATGTGTGTGGACCCTTCAGAACCGCCACAAGGGATGCTAACCGCTTCTATGTGACTTTTATTGATGATTTTAGTAGATATGGATATGTCTACTTAATAAAGCATAAGTTAGAGACCTTTGAGAAGTTCAAAGAGTTTAAACAGGAAGTGGAGAATCAGTTGGACAGGAACATTAAGATGCTTCCATCCGATCGAGGTGGTGACTATCTTAGTACAGAGTTCCTTGACTATCATAAGGAATGTGGGATTGTCTCACAATTGACACCTCCCAGGACACCACAGTTGAATGGTGTGGCTGAAAGGCGCAATCGAACCTTGTTGGATATGGTTCGTTCCATGATGACTCGAGCTTCGTTACCAATCTCATTTTGGGGGTATGCCTTAGAGACTGCTGCCCATATCCTTAATCTAGTCCCTACCAAAAAGGTTGCCAAAACACCTCATGAGATGTGGACTGGAAAAGTTCCCAATGTAGACCACATCAAGATTTGGGGTTGCGAGGCTTTTGTGAGGCGTGAGTCTCACAATAAGCTCGAACCTCGAAGTGAGAGCTGTATTTTCATCGGCTACCCAAAAAGATCCTTTGGTTACCTCTTATACAGACCCAATGATAATGTGGTCTTTGTACCAAGGAGATGAGTCTTTCGAGAGAGAGAGAGAGAGAGAGAGAGAGAGAGAGAGAGAGAGAGAGAGAGAGAGAGAGAGAGTTCATAAGCCAAGGAAACAGTGGGAGGCAAATTGATCTTGAAGAAATTCAAGAGTCAAGTGGTGAAGGAACCTCAAACCCTAGCAATCAACCTGAGGAGGAAACTCCTGTTGATCCGATAGAAGAGTCTGTACCTCTGAGGCGTTCCATGAGAGTTAGGAATGAACCTGAGCATTACTATGGTTTCCAAATTACTTCGGAAGGTGATATACTTACCAGTAATAGCACACTGGTAAGTCTGGATGAACCTAACAACCACACGGAAGCCATGGCAGGCCCTGAGGCTGCTAAATGGAAAGAGGCTATGGACAGCGAGATACAGTCCATGTATGACAATCAAGTTTGGAACTTGGTTGACAATGTTACAGGTCGCAAGACATTCGGGTGCAAATGGATCTTTAAGAAGAAGACCGACATGGTTGGTAATGTACACACTTATAAGGCGCGATTGGTTGCAAAGGGCTTTTCTCAAACTCCGGGACTTGATTATGATGGGAACTATTCACCAGTAGCAAAGATTAAGTCTATTAGGGTTATGCTAGCGTTATCAAGTCTGTATAAAACCATGAATGTTCGTTACTGAAAACTGTAGTGATATGCGAAAATACTACTTCATGTGACTAGCTAATACTAATCATGATGTATAAGTATTTTGTACGTGAAACCATTGTATAATCGATTCTGTTTGAAAACCCTGGCTATAGGCAGTATGCGTAATGTGTTTTATTGCTTAAAATAAAACCATGTAGCGAAATCCCTGGAATTTCTCCAGTTGTAGTGTGTATTAGTTCTATTTAGTATAAATGAAACTGTTGAAGAGTGCCAACTTGTAGACTAAAGGTGATTTATACATATTGTGAGTCGTATAACCATACTTGATATGACTAGAGACCTTTCCAACGTTCTTCAGGCGTTGAGTTAAATGACATTTGTCACCCCAGGCATGCCTGCCTAACTGTAGCTACCAGTTCGGGTGTGGGATTGTTAGTCCCGAATAGATCTATTCACAAATCTCACACTCTCCCTCCAGGAGACTCTGGTTATATTATGATAGGATTTTATCCCTGTACACATAAGAGTACGGTGTTGAAGTAGAGCCTCACAGTATCGTACAATCTAGTTTATATGTAGTGTTGTAGCGTTTTACCGTAGTGAAATCCGTATGTATATCGTATGTAGTGACAATTACAGTTATGAATGTCATGTTCATGCAGTGATGTATACCATAACTAAATTTGTCATAGTGTATATGTTTAGTAGTGAAAGTTTTTTTACTTGTTACGTTTCGAAAATCCCAAACTATACCGACTATAGTTTGCATGTATAGTGTAGTAAATATCGAGTCCGGAGAACTATGCAATTTAGTGATAAGTTGTAAAACTTCCCTTATGCTCAACATAGTACAAAAGGGTTAAAGTATGAGAATTGCATGAGTTTTATATTTGTTAAAAGCTATTTGTACTAATTTACAAAAGCATTTATGGTTTGGCTTGTATTCCCCCCTAAAAACATTAAAAACACGGAAAATGTAGGGGTATGAACTCACCTTGAGCGAGTGGTTTGTACGAAAGACCGGTACGGGATGTTGAGTGTCTAGTGAAACCTCGAACTCAACTTGATCCTAATAACATGTAATGACACACATAGGAGTCAAATGTAGGTTTTTCACTACTAGATACCATAGAGAATCACTCTAGGGACTTGGAACTACTTGCACCAAGTGATAGAACCTTGTAGGATTGAGTATGGGGAGTGTATGGCCACCTTGAGTGTGTGTGTGGCCTTGGGTGTGCGGGCGTACACTCATGAAAGAAGGTGCCTTTGAAGTGTTCTCAAGGTCCATACTTGCATCCACGAAGTGTTCTAGGTCTATACTCAATTGTAGTGCAAGTTAAGGGTCCTAGAAGTGGGTTTGCGGCCCTATGATGAGTGTGTGGTCGCACAAGGGTGTGTGTGCGGCCGTACACAGGTGTGTGCGGTCGTACACCCCACAAGATGATGTCCAAAATGTCTATTCCAAGTTGCAACAAGGATAGGGGCATGTCTATCTCGAATATGGAAGTCAAACTCTCACTTTGGAGAGTGTTTTAAGGGTGTGCGGCTGCACACACTTCCAAACACGAAGAACATGTTGATTTTTGCACATTTAAGGCTTAGATAGAGTGGTCTTTCATGGATTGCAAGCTAGAGGATGAAGTACTCACGTTCTTGAAGCTTTGGAGGGTTCAAAGCTGGAGAAACTTGAGAGAATAGTGTAGTGTGCTACCAACGAGTGAAAAGAATGAAGGGGAAAGGAGTCTACCCTTTATATAGGGGAGAGAGTGCTGCCAAAAAGTGAGTGTGTGGCCAAGGAGTGGGTGTGCGGCCCCACACCCATGTGTACGGCCGTACACTCCTCCTAGAGGTGTGTATGGTCCGGTTTTCTCACTATACGACACTCTGACTCATTCGTAAACTTGACCTTGGTCTTAATCAAGCTTAGAACACTTAAATGAACCCTTAAACAGTACAAGAAATCAACAAAACAAGTTGAATATTGATTGAATTGACTAAGTGTACAAGATAGAAGTTCCGGGTTGTCATATCATCCCCCCGTTAGAGGGAATTTCGTCCCGAAATTCAAGAATAGAGTACAAATCATGAACTTGGAATGAGGTGAGGGTACTTCTGCTTCATTGAACCCTCGCGCTCCCAAGTGAATTCAGGACCTCGCTTGGCAATCCACTGAACCTTCGCTATCGGGATGCGGCTCTGCTTCGTATGCTTGATTTCCCGGTCCATTATTTCAACAGGTTCTTCCACAAAGTGTAGAACCTCGTCTAATTCGATCTCGCTGAGAGCTATCCAGCAGGTACCTATCTACTGATTTCCTGAGAATACAAGCAGTTTGAAAAATATCAGCATAAAGCCGGTGAGTTAATAAGCGGTATTTTGTCATGAAAAACTTGTGGATGAGCTTGTAAAAGTGTTCATATAGTTTCAAGAAAATCCGATATTTTCTTTAGTGAGAATGTAGCGTTATCAAGTCTGTATAAAACCATGAATGCTCGTTACTGAAAACTATAGTGATATGTGAAAGTACTACTTCATGTGACTAGCTAATACTAATCATGATGTATAAGTATTTTGTACGTGAAACCATTGTATAATCGAGTCTATTTGAAAACCCTGGCTATAGCCAGTATGTGTAATGTGTTTTATTGGTTAAAATAAAACCATGTAGCGAAATCCCTGGAATTTCTCCAGTTGTAGTGTGTATTAGTTCTATTTAGTATAAATGAAACAGTTGAAGAGTGCCAACTTGTAGACTAAAGGTGATTTATACATATTGTGAGTCGTATAACCATACTTGATATGACTAGAGACCTTTCCAACGTTCTTCAGGCGTTGAGTTAAATGACATTTGTCACCCCAGGCATGCCTGCCTAACTGTAGCTACCAGTTCGGGTGTGGGATTGTTAGTCCCGAATAGATCTATTCACAAATCTCACACTCTCCCTCCAGGAGACTCTGGTTATATTATGATAGGATTTTATCCCTGTACACATAAGAGTACGGTGTTGAAGTAGAGCCTCACAGTATCGTACAATCTAGTTTATATGTAGTGTTGTAGCGTTTTACCGTAGTGAAATCCGTATGTATATCGTATGTAGTGACAATTACAGTTATGAATGTCATGTTCATGCAGTGATGTATACCATAACTAAATTTGTCATAGTGTATATGTTTAGTAGTGAAAGTTTTTTTACTTGTTACGTTTCGAAAATCCCAAACTATACCGACTATAGTTTGCATGTATAGTGTAGTAAATATCGAGTCCGGAAAACTATGCAATTTAGTGATAAGTTGTAAAACTTCCCTTATGCTCAACATAGTACAAAAGGGTTAAAGTATGAGAATTGCATGAGTTTTATATTTGTTAAAAGCTCTTTGTACTAATTTACAAAAGCATTTATTGTTTGGCTTGTATTCCCCCCCCTGAAAACATTAAAAACACGGAAAATATAGGGGTATGAACTCACCTTGAGCGAGTGGTTTGTACGAAAGACCGGTATGGGATGTTGAGTGTCTAGTGAAACCTCGAACTTAACTTGATCCTCATAACATGTAATGACACACATAGGAGTCAAATGTAGGTTTTTCACTACTAGATACCATAGAGAATCACTCTAGGGACTTGGAACTACTTGCACCAAGTGATAGAACCTTGTAGGATTGAGTATGGGGAGTGTATGGCCACCTTGAGTGTGTATGCGGCCTTGGGTGTGCGGTCGTACACTCATGAAAGAAGATGCCTTTGAAGTGTTCTCAAGGTCCATACTTGCATCCACAAAGTGTTCTAGGTCTATACTCAATTGTAGTGCAAGTTAAGGGTCCTAGAAGTGGGTTTGCGGCCCTATGATGAGTGTGTGGTCGCACAAGGGTGTGTGTGCGGCCTTGGGTGTGCGGTCGTACACTCATGAAAGAAGGTGCCTTTGAAGTGTTCTCAAGGTCCATACTTGCATCCACAAAGTGTTCTAGGTCTATACTCAATTGTAGTGCAAGTTAAGGGTCCTAGAAGTGGGTTTGCGGCCCTATGATGAGTGTGTGGTCGCACAAGGGTGTGTGTGCGGCCGTACACAGGTGTGTGCGGTCGTACACCCCACAAGATGATGTCCAAAATGTCCATTCCAAGGTGCAACAAGGATAGGGGCATGTCTATCTCGAATATGGAAGTCAAACTCTCACTTTGGAGAGTGTTTTAAGGGTGTGCGGCTGCACACACTTCCAAACACGAAGAACATGTCGATTTTTGCACATTTAAGGCTTAGATAGAGTGGTCTTTCATGGATTGCAAGCTAGAGGATGAAGTACTCACGTTCTTGAAGCTTTGGAGGGTTCAAAGCTGGAGAAACTTGAGAGAATAGTGTAGTGTGCTACCAAGGAGTGAAAAGAATGAAGGGGAAAGGAGTCTACCCTTTATATAGGGGAGAGAGTGCTGCCAAAAAGTGAGTGTGTGGCCAAGGAGTGGGTGTGCGGCCCCACACCCATGTGTACGGCCGTACACTCCTCCTAGAGGTGTGTATGGTCCGGTTTTCTCGCTATACGACACTCTGACTCATTCCTAAACTTGACCTTGGTCATAATCAAGCTTAGAACACTTAAATGAACCCTTAAACAATACAAGAAATCAACAAAACAAGTTGAATATTGATTGAATTGACTAAGTGTACAAGATAGATGTTCCGGGTTGTCATATCATCCCCCCGTTAGAGGGAATTTTGTCCTGAAATTCAAGAATAGAGTACAAATCATGAACTTGGAATGAGGTAAGGGTACTTCTGCTTCATTGAATCCTCGCGCTCCCAAATGAATTCAGGACCTCGCTTGGCATTCCAGCGAACCTTCGCTATCGGGATGCGGCTCTGCTTCGTATGCTTGATTTCCCGGTCCATGATTTCAACAGGTTCTTCCACAAAGTGTAGACCCTCGTCTAATTCGATCTCGCTGAGAGGAATCCCAAGTGTCTCGTCGGACAGACACTTCTTTAGGTTCGACACATGGAAGACAGGATGGATGTTGCTGAGCTCTCGCGGTAACTGGAGTTTGTATTCTACGGGACCGATCCTAGCAAGGATCTCAAATGGTCCAATGTACCTTGGGTTTATCTTTCCACATTTTCCGAAACGTATCATGCCTTTCTAGGGTGAGACCTTCAGAAGGACACGGTCACCAACCTGGAATTCCAAGGGTTTTCGTCTCTTATCGGCGTAGCTCTTTTGTCTATCTCGTGAGGCTTTCAGTCGTTCCCGGATTTGTACGATCTTTTCTGTTGTCTCTCGGATGATTTCAGGACCAGTGAGAGTGATGGACCCGGATTTGTACGATCTTTTCTGTTGCCTTCTGTAGCGATTTCCAAAATCTCGAGGTGAACCTGTTATCTCGGTCGGAGATAATGGATACAGGTACCCCATGAAGGCGAACTATCTCTCGAATGTAGATCTGCGTGAGTCTCTCCATTTTGAAGCTTTCTTTGATTGGCAGGAAGTGGGCGGACTTTGTCAACCAAACGAAAATTACCCATATGGCGTCGTGCCCACTTGGAGATCTGGGTAACTTGGTGATAAAATCCATTGTTATCCTTTCCCACTTCCACTCAGGTATTTCTCGCTGCTGAAGTAAACCTGAGGGCTTTTGATATTCCACCTTCACCTTGGCGCAAGTCAATCACTTGCCCACGAAGTTTTCAATTTCTGCTTTCATGTTCGGCCACCAATAAAGTTGTTTGAGATCCAGATACATCTTATCTGAACCTGGGTGAACGGAGTATTTAGTCTTGTGAGCCTCATTCATGACAACCTCTCTGTACCCGCCGTACTTTGGGGTCCAGATCCGGTTCATGAAATAGTACACTCCGTCTCCCTTGACCTCTAAGTTCTTGTCCATTCCCCGCAAGGCTTCATACGCCACATTCTTTAGTTTCAAGGCTTCCAGCTAAGCCTCTCTGATTTGCGCGGATAAATGGGAATAAATGGTCATCGTTAATGCTTTCGCCTTTCGCCCTGAATACTCCTTCCGACTGAGGGCATCTGCTACTACATTGGCCTTGCCGGGATGGTAGCGAATTCCGCACTCGTAGTCACTGAGTAGCTCTACCCATCGCCGCTGTCTCATGTTTAAC
This sequence comes from Lactuca virosa, assembly GCF_052849685.1. Taxonomy (NCBI): domain Eukaryota; kingdom Viridiplantae; phylum Streptophyta; class Magnoliopsida; order Asterales; family Asteraceae; genus Lactuca; species Lactuca virosa. The sequence goes on along the minus strand of NC_136434.1, from coordinate 176,700,363 downwards.
TCCTTCTGATCAAAGATGTGCTGCAAGCTCTTATGGTCGGTGAAGATAGTGCACTTGGTTCCATAGAGATAGTGTCTCCAGATCTTTAATGCAAAGACCACTGCTCCCAACTCTAGATCGTGAGTTGTGTAATTGACCTCGTGTGTTTTCAACTGCCTCGAGGCATAGGCGATAACCTTTCCTCGTTGCATGAGCACACAACCTAGGCCCTGAATGGATGCATCACAGTAGACAACGAAGTCTTCCGTCCCTTCGGGCAGGGACAAGATAGGTGCGTTGCACAGGGCCTGCTTCAATGTTTGAAATGTCGTGTCTTGCTTGACTCCCCAACTAAAGGTTACACCTTTCTGTGTGAGGGTAGTTAAAGGCTTAGCGATTCTGGAGAAGTTCTGAATGAACCTGCGATAATAGCCCGCGAGACCCAAGAATTGTCAGATTTATGTGGGTGTCTTTGGTGCAGACCAATTCTCAATTGCTTTGATTTTGGAAGGGTCCACGTGTATGCCTTCCTCGCTAACCACATGACCGAGAAAAGTTACCTTCCTTATCCAGAACTCACACTTTGAGAATTTCGCATATAGCTTCTCCGCCCTTAATGTTTCCAGCACCTGCCTCAAGTGCTATTTATGATCGTTCTCACTCCGCGAATAGACAAGTATATCATCGATGAACACGATTACGAACTTGTCCAGGAAAGGGCAACACGCCCGATTCATCAGATCCATGAATACTGCCGGTGCGTTGGTCAGACCAAAGGGCATCACTACGAACTCGTAGTGTCCATAGCGAGTTCAGAATGCTGTCTTGGGCACATCATTCTCGTGAACTCGCAACTGATGGTACCCTGATCTTAGATCTATCTTTGAAAAATAACTGGCTCCCTGAAGTTGGTCGAAGAGATTGTCGATCCTAGGTAAGGGGTAACAGTTCTTGATGGTCAGTTTGTTCAGCTCTCGGTAGTCAATGCAAATCCGAAAGGATCCACCTTTCTTTTTCATGAATAAGATCGGAGCTCCCCAGGGTGAGGAACTCGGCCTTATGAACCCTTTGCTGATCAGCTCATTGAGCTGGCTGGATAGCTCTTGCATTTCTGCTGGCACTAAACAATAAGGCGATTTAGCTACGGGAGTAGCTCCGGGGATTAAGTCGATACGAAACTCGATTTGACGCTCGGGAGGAATTCCTGGGAGATCTTCGGGGAATACATCAGGAAAGTTGCAGACTTCAGGAATGCTCTCGAGGTCTTTAACCATTTGCGTCTCATCACGACGTGAGCTAGGAATGCACGACATTCCTTCCGCATATACTTCTGGGCCTTGATGCATGAAACGATACGAAGGTTCGAGCTAAGCTTATCTCCGTAAATCATGTGGGTTTCAACAGAGGGAAGGTTGAGATGGATAGCTTTCTCGAAGCAGAGAATATCAGCATGATTGAAGCTCAACCAGTCCATGCCGATAATGACATCGAAACTCTTGATAGAAACAAGCATAAGGTCGATGGGAAAGGAGTAATTGTCTAGGGTAAGAGTACAACCCATGAATATGTCGTTAGCGCTTTCTTTCTTTCCGTTAGCCATCTCGATGGTGAACGTTTCGGTTAAAGGTTGGGATTTACATTTGATTAAATGTTTGAATGCATGACTAACAAAACTCCTCTCCGCACCTGAATCGAAAAGAATGCATGCATAAGAGTTGTCAAGGAGGAACGTACCCATAACAACGGTAGGATCAGCGACTGCTTCCTCCTGGACCATTGCCAGAACTCTCCCTGTATTTCCACCAGTTATTGCCTTGGGCAGTTTCTCCTGAAGTGCCCAGCCTCTCCACATCCATAACAAGCTTGACCAGCACCCGCTCCCGGAGCCTGGTTGGTTGGTTGGGCTGGTGTCTTCTAGTATCGAGCTGTGTTTCCCTTCTTTCACAACTGTTGCAACTCAACACACGGCAGGGTCCGTGATGATGAAAGTTTCACTTGTTGCACAGAGGTAGCTTCCCTGAATAACCACTGGTAGGAGCTTGAGTAGTTGGAACTGCAGCTGGAGTAGCAGCAGGAGTAGTAGCAGCATGAACTGCCACTGTTTGTTGTTTCTTGGAAGGCTCCTGCGAAGACTGGCTCTTCTGCTTGTTCCAAGATTTCTTCTTCTTCCTGCCACTTTCCTTTTGTGGCTCAGAGACAGTTGCCACCTCATCTAGATCAAATCCATGATCGATCAGAGTCTGCGCCAGGCACTTGGCGCTATCAAATGTAGTCGGTCTAGCAGCCAAGACGTTCCCTTTGGTCGGGGCTGTCAGTCCCCAGATGTATCTTTCGATCTTTTTGCTTTCCGGGGTGACCATTCCCGGAAAAAGGTGAGCTAGATCACAGAATCTAGCAGTGTAGGCAGCGATGTCAGATCCCTTCATCTTCAGATTCCAAAATTCGTGCTCCAACTTTTGCACCTCGCCCCTTGGGCAGTATTCAGCAAGCATAAGTTCCTTCAGTCTTTCCCAACCCATGGCATTAGCCACTGGCAGGGTTAGGGATTTGACTTGACCATTCCACCAGATCAAGGCTCGGTCGGTGAAGGTGCAGGCGGCGAACTTCACCTTGTTGGCTTCGGAACAGGCGCAAATTTTGAAGATGGATTCGATCTTCTCGAACGATCGAGTCAGAGCGATGACTCCTCCGTTTCCGTCGAAGGACTTGGGCTTTGCAGTCATGAAGTCCTTGTAGGTACACTCCTTTTGTTGTCCCTGACTTCCATCTTGTCTTTGAGGGTTGGTTCCACCTCCAGTCCCTCCAGCGTTCACTTGTGCCATTGCTGCAGTCACGGCAGCGGTGACTACTGCCTGGAACATGACGGGGTCGAACAGAGGGGGTGGTGGTGGTGGCGGGGTGTTGTTCCTTCGGTTGGACCTTCTTTCGAGAGGCATCTTGTTCTAGAAACAACCAGGAAGAGGATGGTAAGTCCTCCAGATATATGAAACAAGATATATCTCATCCTGATAAATAAAAGTGTTCTACCAAATGATAAGAAATGAAAGGTTACTAATGCAAGTAGGTCATCGCTGCGAAACGAATAGGTAGCAACACTAGGAATGAATCTCTATACTGAATTTGGCTCTAGCAAAATTCTCCTATAGTATTTTATGTTGAATGTTTTTGGTAAGTTTTAGGCCTGCTGTAACACCACCGTCATTCCCAAGCACATGTTGGTCATGTCTCGACTGAATATAGTTGATCAGGCTATATTCACCCTCGACATGATTACATAACTGCTCAGGTTTAACCGCAGTGTCCCAACATCCCAATAATTTTTGTTTTGTTCTTCCTATGACTCTGGTCCCGTTATGTATGCATGCTCGTATACTTTTTTATAAAAATACTTATATTTTTTGAAAGTATACTTTTAGTGTAGATCACTTAGGCCCCTTAGTGTTTATAGTTGTATACCACGTAAGGTTTGGTATACTAGTTTGCTATAAACAAGGGCTCTGATACCAATCTGTCACACCCCAAAACGAGAATGGCGGAAACATTCTGGGGTGGAGGACGTCATGTATAGCATCACAACCAATGAATAATAGCAATCATAGCAACATAGCCATTACAGTGAATACTTAAATGAAAATGTTTACACCAGTTTGGAACTTGTCTGAAACTTGTTTGAATTACATCAAATACTTTGTAAGATATAAACATAAAACTCTTATTGCTCCGGCTCCTCAAAAATCCAGCAGCTACTTGTCTACTGATTTCCTGAGAATACAAGCAGTTTGAAAAATATCAGCATAAAGCTGGTGAGTTCATAAGCGGTATTTTGTAATGAAAAACTTGTGGATGAGCTTGTAAAAGTGTTCATATAGTTTCAAGAATATCCGATATTTTCTTTAGTGAGAATGTAGTGTTATCAAATCTATATAAAACCATGAATATCTGTATGTTTCCAAGAAAATCTGATATTTTCTTTAGTGAGAATGTAGCATTATCAAGTCTGTATAAAACCATGAATGTTCGTTACTGAAAACTATAGTGATATGCGAAAATACTACTTCATGTGACTAGCTAATACTAATCATGATGTATAAGTATTTTGTACGTGAAACCATTGTATAATCGATTGTGACAACCCGATATTTCGAGTCAATGTAATGTTCGAAAAGTCAAATATTATAAACTATTTTCAATCAATAAAAATAGCGTCAAAAATGAAGTGTTCTAAAAACTCAATTGGAATGCAAAAGGTGATAGATATTGTAACAAGGTTTTCAGAAATATGAGGAACACTCAAATCCGAGTTATAACGAAGAAGTTATGACTAATCAAAATTCACGACAAAACCGGTAAATCATTGTTAAGCGTAAAAAGTGAAATTACAATAAAATACTTTTTAGCCCTAAGTATCTAAACGAAAGTCGTAGATCATGTTAAACCGTGAGCGTACATAAAAAGAACGCCCAAATCTGACTTTATATGAGGAAATTATGATTTTTCTAAGTTTCAGGACAGTAGTAGACAGCTAAAAAAATTTGAATTTAAGATCGAGCAATTTTTAGCCGACGCAATCTAAACGAGAATTGAAGATCTCGACGATAGTGGTGCAACTGTAAAAAGACAAACGAAAACCGACATCAGATGAAGAAGTTATGGATTTTATAGGAAATATCCTGTCCCGGCCTGTTAAAAATATAATATTAAAAACTTAAATCAAAATTAGCCGACGGAGTCTAAACGGAAGTTGTAGAGCATAATCTCACCTACGCGTGGATATAAAGAACGTCAAAATCGGAGCTCGTATGCGAGAGATATGAATTTCGGAAGTTCGGGCACGCAAACCAACCTTATCCGAAGACTCACGACGTGAACCTATGACTGATGTGTACCAGAGCTAGACCACCAGGCGTCGCCTCTACGGACCAAACTCACGATGTGAGTCATCCCATACTCACGATGTGAATCCCGGAAATTTCACCCTATAAATAGAAACCGAGGGTTTCGGGTTTTCTTGTTCCTTTCTCTCCTTTCTCTCACTTCTACTCTACGTTTAGCACCCTGAGACGACCCCGACCCTCCGGTTACATATCCAAGTTCCGACGAAGGTCCGAAGCTCCAAGAATACCGAGAAACTTACCACTTCCCGGTCGAAGTGCTGCCCGAGAAAATCTCGTTTTCTTCAAATCACCACACTTCTAGGTGAGTTCATACCCCTACGCTTTTCCGATTTTTTCATGTTTTCGGGGGGGAATACAAGTTCAAAACATATTTGAAACTTAGCCGGACAGCATGCCACAACAAAGTTGGTGTCTGTTCACAGGCTATTTTATCCAACCTAAACTTAACATTTTTACAAAACTATCTAGTACATGTTTAAGAATTTCCTACCCCTTGTAACATGCTGACCAAGATGTGTATACGTTTTACACTTATTATTTCAAACGTCATTTTATGGAAATACAATGACTTGCATAACAAGATTTCATCCAAACACATACAACACTTTGATAAACTATAATAGGTATAGTTTGAGCACTTCATTTAACAAAGAAAGCGGTAATACTATCGATTTACAAAACGAAACTTTTACTACATGCTATGTGAACTCGTTAATGAATATTTGTGAGACATTCTCCTTCGGGGTACTCTAAGTACCACAGAAAAGTCCTTTAGTTATAATTAGAATCTCCTGGAGGGAGAACGTGATAGTTGTGTATAGATCTATACTGGGTCTGACAAACCCGCACCTAAGCTGCTTGCAACAGCTAGACCGGCAGGTCTGGGGTGACAAGTGTCATAACTTTCCGACGCCTGAAGAACGTCGCGTACATGGCCATCTAGTCTTTAGTATGATTATAACATCTCGCATGGAATATTAACAAACATACAGTTCACGGAAATTATAAGGCTTTATACAAAGGAGTTTTATTTAAATATAAAACACAGACATAAGTATGACGAATTACTTACACATACTGAGTCTTGATTTGGTTAAGACTACAACAAACCTTTTTTGAAAATATTGGATTTTCTGGAAACAAACTTGCAACAAGCTCTAAGGAAATAACATTCAATTTTTATAAATCGCTTATGCACTCACCAGCTTTATGCTGATACTCTCTTTTCAAAACAACTTGTATTCTCAGGTAATCAGTAATACAGGTAACCGCAAGATTTATGAAGTCAAGACGCTAAGGCATAGATTCTTTTGCTACATTTTATCATCATATGTAATTAAATTGGAGACATGTATTTTTGGAACATGTACTTTGGAAACAATGTAACATTTTTAAATTATATCTATGATGGTTGTGTTTTACTTTCTTCACTATGGTTATGATACTGAGCATGACGTCCTCTGCCCCCGAACGTTTCCGCCGTTCTGGTTTGGGGGTGTGACAGATTGGTATCAGAGCTTCGTTTATAGTGAACTAAGTATATCGAACCACGTAAGATATACAAACTATAAACACAACGGGACAAAATTCTCTGACGTAGCTTTTCAAAAGTACCTTAAAAATAAAAAATAAAAAAAATAAAAAAAAAATTATTTTTATAAAAGTACACATACAATCACACTCGATAACTCAGTATCATAAACACAATAATATAAAAGTATTGAGACAAGTTGGATATTATGATCCAGCTTCGGGGTATGTAGTCAGATCTTGGATGAATATAGCCTGATCAACTATATTCAACCAAGGTAGGACCAATGTATGTCGAAGAAGGATCATGGTGAGCAACAAGTTTGCAAGTTACCAAAGATTTCAAGAATCAAACATAAAAATACTATGGGAGTATTTTAACATAAAAAGACGTAATAATCACAAAATAAATTATGATAATTAACTTCTTATTCCCAAAATTTCTCGCGCTATCATTCTTATCCCTATTCTCGCACAGGTACGATGGCAGGATTTCATTTGCTGGGTGATCCCTACTTTCCGAACCAAGGGAATGTCGGTTGGATTGAGGAAGACCTAGAGGAGGATCCTGAAGAAGAACCCATCGAGGATGAAGAACCCATGGAGGAGGAAGAATCAGTAGACGGCGAGGAGGAAGAAGACTCAGATGGAACCGACTCCGAACCCGAAATTTACAATTCACACCCTGCCCCTAATCCTCCCCGACACTTCCAGGGCCCGACGCCCCAATGGGCCGAAACTATACATCGGTGGAGCCGAGAGCAAGGTCAACGACCTCCCTATGGCATGCAACGAGGCTTCTACGATCTCAGCAGAGGAGGGTCAGTAGACCGAGCTCTCCCTGTCATAATTCACCGTGTCACACGCCACGAAGAGCAAACAAGAGTTAACACCCAACATCTCATGGAGGTTGGTGCTACCAGCCAAGTCAACTCCGTTCGCATCCGCCGGTTGGACGACGACCACGATCGGACTCGAGACCGCACCGAGCTTCTTCGACGAGAAATAGTTGCAACCCGAACCAAAGTGCAAGAAATCCGAGAGCACCGAGCCGCTCTAGAGGGACGTCTGGCCGAAGCCGAGCACCAAGCGGCGGAATCCCGAGCTGAAATTAGGAACTTCGTGTCTACACTTCATGATTCTCAAAGCTTCAACCACTACAAGTAGCACTTGCACTGCTCGCTCCAGTTTAATCTAGTTTTGCGGATAAATATTATTGATATTTTCTAGTATTTTACGACCGATCTCACGATTTAAGTGTTTACGCTTCCGGGATCAGTTAGGCGGTCAAAATTTTCCCATGCATTGTTGTAACATAGACCCCTAGTCGGGTCAAATTTTCCCAAATATGTGTACTAAGTTGCATCAATGAAATTGACACGCTATTTGCTTTACTACATCAAATTCATAACATGAACTAATTTTATTGGTGACCAACCTATGATCGCCGGAGGTATAAATCAAAGTTATATGTAATTGAGACCATGTCGACCGAGAAATGGTGGTTCCGCCTTGGATCCTATTCCTTGTTTGGTTGTGGGCCCAGGGCAGACCTATTAGATTCGAAAGTTTATTAAATCTTGATTACACATAAATATTATACATCGAGCGATTGTTGGATGGACCCGGTATGGATACTACCATAGGCATTTCATGAAAATCAATACTACCAAAATTCATAAAGTCTATATTTCATTGTTTATAGACTTCTAGTATGAATGGATTCTTATAACACTCTTACAAGTCGGAATCATGATGCATATAAAGAACTAATAATGTTTAGTTAACACTCGACTTGTATCAAAGACTTATTGTCTTTTCATTCTTGATTTTGGCAGAAAATGCCACCCCGTAGAAACCCTAGGCGCGGCTGGGACTGCACCACCCCCACCACCTCCTCAGTTCGACCCAGCCATGTTCCAGGCTGCGGTGGCGGCCGCAGTAGCAGTCACGATAGCTCAAATCAACCCCACTAATTCTGGCGGTGCGGGTAGTGGTGCCTCGAATTCTAACTACGGGGACGGTCAGGGACGCTCGAGAGAGTGTACCTACAAAGACTTTACTAACGGAAAGCCCAAAACCTTCAACGGAAGTGGAGGCGTCATAGCGTTGCTACAGTGGTTCGAGAAAACCGAGACCATTTTTGAAATAAGCATGCGCTGAAACAAGCAAGGTCAAATTTGTTGTATGCACATTCTCCGAGAGAGCCCTCACCTGGTGGAAGGGCCACGTCAAAGCACTAACGCTCCCGGTGGCTAATGCAATAACATGGGAAGATCTGAAGACCATGTTAATGAAGGAGTACTGCCCCAGGGGCGAGATACAGAAGCTGGAAGAAGAATTTTGGGGTCTCAAAATGACAGACTATGATATCCTGTCGTAGACCTCAAGATTCAGCGATCTAGCCATGCTATGTCCCGGGATGGTTCCCACCGAAGGCAAAAAGGTTGAAAGGTACATATGGGGACTATCTCCCCAACTTCAAGGACACGTATTGGCCTCAAAGCCAACTACCTTCGACAGTGCCAAGGAACTGGCACAACAACTCATCGACCACAACGCCAGCCATGGCCCTGTGTCTACCACCTCCGAGCAAGCGAAAGGGGGAAACAACAAGAGGAAATTCTGGGATAAGAAGAAGGTCCAATCTACTCAAGACCCTGCCAAGAAACAACAAGTGGTTGCTGTGCACGCTGCCACAACCACTACCAACCCCACTCCGATCAGGCAATACGCCGAGAACCTACCCAAGTGCAACAAATGCAGCTACCACCACAACGGTGCGTGCCGTGAAATGCATTGCACCAACTGTAACAAGAAGGGGCACACCGCCCGATTCTGTATAACTCCAGCCCACCAAAACGCACAAGCTGCCAACGCCGGAGTAAGCCGAACCTGCTATGGATGTGGAGAAGCAGGACACCTCAAACGTAACTGCCCAAAGGCAAGAAACCCCAACCCCAGCAAAGTGGGTAGAGTTCTGGCAATAGGTCACGAGGAAGCCGTCGCAGATCCGACTGTGGTTACCGGTACGTTCCTCGTCAACAATACATACGCATGCATTCTTTTCGATAGTGGCACGGAGAAAAGCTTCGTGAGCCACCAATTTAAACGCTTGCTTAATCAAACACCACAAACACTAAAAGACACATTCGCCGTAGAAATGGCTAACGGAAAAACAGAGAACACTAACGACATTTACATCGGGTGTACCCTCACCTTAAATAATCATTCCTTCCAAATAGACCTTATGTCGGTCACCATAAAAAATTTCGATGTTATCATTGGCATGGATTGGTTATGCCCTCACCATGCTGAAATCCTATGTCACGAAAAGGCCGTTCGCCTTAATCTGCCGAGTGACGAAACTCTAGTTGCCTATGGCGACAAACCTAGCTCAAACTTTCAGATCATCTCCTTTATCAAGGCTCAAAAGTATCTCCGCAAGGAATACCACGCCTTCCTAGCCCACGTCATAGATAAGGAGCAAGGAGTGAAAGACATCAAGGCCATTCCGGAGGTCTATGATTTCCCTGATGTATTCCCAGAAGACCTTCCCGAAGTGCCCCCTCCTCGACAAGTCGAATTCTGAATCGACTTAATTCCCGGAGCTACCCCCGTAGCCAAATCGCCATACCGTCTAGCCCCGGCCGAAATGCAGGAACTGTCCAGTCAACTGAACGAACTACTGAGCAAAGGCTTCATAAGACCAAGCTTCTCGCCTTGGGGAGCACCGGTTTTGTTCGTCAAAAAGAAGGACGGATCGTTCCGCAAGTGCATTGGCTACCGTGAATTAAACAAACTCACCATGAAAAATCGATACCCTTTGCCTCGAATCGATGACCTCTTCGACCAACTTCAAGGGGCAAGTTTCTTCTCGAAGATTGACCTTAGATCTGGGTACCATCAACTACGAGTTCAAGAAGAGGATGTTCCCAAGACAGCCTTCAGAACGCGCTATGGTCACTACGAATTTGTGGTGATGCCCTTCGGCTTAACTAATGCACCCGCAGCGTTCATGGATCTGATGAATCGGGTGTGTCGACCATACTTAGACAAGTTCGTGATTATTTTCATCGATGATATACTAGTCTACTCCCGAAGTAAGGAAGAACACAACCAACATTTACGTCAAGTCCTAGAGACGCTGAGGGCAGAAAGATTGTACGCAAAGTTTTCAAAGTGTGAGTTCTGGATTCGAGAGGTGAATTTCCTCAGACATGTAGTCAGCAAGGAAGGAATCCATGTGGACCCTTCGAAGATCAAGGCGATTGAAAGCTGGGCAGCACCAAGAACACCCACGGAGATCCGACAATTTTTAGGACTCGTCGGTTACTATCGAAGATTCATTCAGAACTTCTCCAAAATCGCAAAGCCACTCACCACCTTGACTCAAAAAGGAATGACTTTCGTCTGGGGGGATAAGCAAGAAGCGGCATTTCAAACACTAAAGCGAACTATGTGCAGTGCTCCGGTCTTGTCCTTACCAGATGGAACCGAAGACTTTGTGGTTTATTGCGACGCGTCAAACCAAGGTCTAGGATGTGTGTTAATGCAACGAGGAAAAGTCATTGCCTACGCCTCAAGAAAACTGAAGACACATGAGGTAAACTACACGACGCACGACCTCGAGTTAGGAGCAGTGATTTTCGCCCTAAAAATCTAGAGGCATTACCTTTACGGCACTAAGTGCACTATCTTCACCGATCACAAAAGCCTTCAGCATATTCTCAATCAAAAGGAACTCAATATGAGACAAAGACGATGGGTGGAATTACTAAATGATTACGAATGTGAGATTCGTTATCACCCCAAAAAAGCCAACGTGGTTGCGGACGCTTTGAGCAGAAAAGAGTACTTGGGCCGCCGAGTAAAGGCATTAACCATGACCATCCACTCACACCTGTCTGCACAAATCAAGAAAGCATAGGAAGAAGCCTTGAAGCCAGAGAACATGGCAGGTGAAGCATTGAGAGGAATGGACAAAAATCTTGAAGTCAGGGATGACGGAGTTCGTTGCCTCATGAACCGGATTTGGACACCGAAATTTGGTGGATTCAGGGACGTTGTCATGAACGAAGCTCATAAAGCTCGCTACTCAGTGCATCCCGGCTCAGACAAGATGTACTTAGACCTCAAGAAGTTGTATTGGTGGCCGAACATGAAACCCGAAATAGCTACCTTTGTGGGCAAGTGCCTGACTTGCGCCAAGGTTAAGGTAGAATATCAAAATCCCTCGGGACTACTACAACAGCCGGAGATACCCGAATCAAAGTGGGAACGGATTACGATGGATTTCATTACCGAGTTACCTAAGACCACGGGTGGACTTGACACCATTTGGGTAATCGTCGACAGATTAACCAAATTCGCACACTTCCTACCAATAAAAGAGACTGACAAAATGGAGAAGTTGACAAGGATCTACATTAAAGAAATAGTGCGCCTTCACGGAGTACCAATATCCATTATCTCCAATAGACATAGTCGGTTCACATCACGATTCTGGCAGTCACTGCAGAAGTCTATGGGAACTAGGCTGGACATGAGTACAGCCTACCACCCATAGACTGACGGGCAGAATGAAAGAACCATTCAGACGTTGGAGGACATGCTAAGAGCTTGTATGATAGACTTTGGAAAGGCTTGGGATACTCATCTGCCTCTTATTGAGTTTTCCTACAATAATAGCTACCACACTAGCATCAAAGTTGCTCCGTTAGAAGCCCTCTATGGCCGTAAGTGCAGGTCACCCCTGTGCTGGGCTGAGGTGGGAGATACGAAACTAGCAAAAGGGCAAGTCCCTAACAGCGCACTTACTGGCCCGGAGATCATCAGGGAAACAACCGAAAAGATCGTCCAGATTCGAGAACGAATGAAGGCTTCGCAAGACCGACAAAAGAGCTACGCGGACAAGAGACGAAAACCTTTGGAGTTTCAAGTTGGGGATCGTGTACTTCTGAAGGTATCACCTTGGAAGGGACTCATACGTTTCGGAAAACGTGGGAAACTAAATCCAAGGTACATCGGACCATTTGAAATCCTCGCCAGGATTGGCCCGGTGGCATACAAACTACGATTACCACAGGAACTCAATCACGTTCATCCTACCTTTCATGTGTCAAACCTGAAGAAATGCTTGTATGATGAGACCCTTGTCATTCCCTTGGAAGAAATTGAGATCAACGAGAACCTCCACTTCGTAGAGGAACCTGTTGAAATCATGGACCGAGAGGTGAAGTCGACGAAACAAAGCCGCATTCCCATCGTAAAGGTCAGGTGGAACGCCAAACGGGACCTGAATACACCTGGGAACGCGAGGATCAGATGAAACATAAGTACCCGCATCTTTTTCCTAGTCCATAAACTCTGTCTTAGATTAAAATTTCGGGACGAAATTCCCTCTAACGGGGGGATGATATGACAACCCGATATTTCGAGTCAATGTAATGTTCGAAAAGTCAAATATTATAAACTATTTTGAATCAATAAGAATAGCGTCAAAAATGAAGTGTTATAAAAACTCAATTGGGATGCAAAAGGTAATAGATATTGTAACAAGGTTTTAAGAAATATAAAGAACACTCAAATCCGAGTTATAACGAAGAAGTTATGACTAATAAAAATTCACGACAAAACCGGTAAAACACTGTTAAGCGTAAAAAGTGAAATTACAATAAAATACTTTTTAGCCCTAAGTATCTAAACGAAAGTCGTAGATCATGTTAAACCGTGAGCGTACATAAAAAGAACGCCCAAATCTGACTTCGTATGAGGAAGTTATGATTTTTCTAAGTTTCAGGACAGTAGTAGACAGCTAAAAAATTCGAATTTAAGATCGAGCGATTTTTAGCCGACGCAACCTAAACGAGAATTGAAGATCTTGACGAAAGTGGTGCAACGGTAAAAAGACAAACGAAAACCGACATCAGATGAAGAAGTTATGGATTTTTATCGGAAATATCCTGTCCCGGCCTGTTAAAAATATAATATTAGAAACTTAAGTCAAAATTAGCCGACGGAGTCTAAACGGAAGTTGTAGAGCATAATCTCACCTACGCGTGGATATAAAACGAAACTTTTACTACATGCTATGTGAACTCGTTAATGAATATTTGTGAGACATTCTCCTTCGGGGTACTCTAAGTACCACAGAAAAGTCCTTTAGTTATAATCAGAATCTCCTGGAGGGAGAACGTGATAGTTGTGTATAGATCTATACTGGATCTGACAAACCCGTACCTAACCTGCTTGCAATAGCTAGATCGGCAGGTCTGGGGTGACAAATGTCATAACTTTCCGATGCCTGAAGAACGTCGCGTACAAGGCCATCTAGTCTTTAGTATGATTATAACATCTCACATGGAATATTAACAAACATACAGTTCACGGAAATTCTAAGGCTTTATACAAACGAGTTTTATTTAAATATAAAACACACACATAAATATGACGAATTACTTACACATACTGAGTCTTGATTTGGTTAAGACTACAACAAACCTTTTTTCAAAATATTGGATTTTCTGGAAACAAACTTGCAACAAGCTCTAAGGAAATAACATTCAATTTTTATAAATCGCTTATGCACTCACCAGCTTTATGCTGATACTCTCTTTTCAAAACAACTTGGATTCTCAGGTAGTCAGTAATACAGGTAACCGCAAGATTTATGAAGTCAAGACGCTAAGGCGTAGATTCTTTTGCTACATTTTATCATCATATGTAATTAAATTGGAGACATGTATTTTTGGAACATGTACTTTGGAAACAATGTAACCTTTTTAATATATATCTATGATGGTTGTGTTTTACTTTCTTCACTATGGTTATGATACTGAGCATGACGTCCTCCGCCCCTGAACGTTTCCGCCGTTCTGGTTTAGGGGTGTGACATCGATTCTGTTTGAAAAGCCTGGCTATAGCCAGTATGTGTAATGTGTTTTTTTGCTTAAAATAAAACCATGTAGCGAAATCCCTCGAATTTCTCCAGTTGTAGTGTGTATTAGTTCTATTTAGTATAAATGAAACTGTTGAAGAGTGCCAACTTGTAGACTAAAGGTGATTTATACATATTGTGAGTCTTATAACCATACTTGATATCACTAGAGACCTTTCCAACGTTCTTCAGGCGTTGAGTTAAATGACATTTGTCACCCCAGGCATGCCTGCCTAACTGTAGCTAGCAGTTCGGGTGTGGGATTGTCAGTCCCGAATAGATCTATTCACAAATCTCACACTCTCCCTCCAGGAGACTCTGGTTATATTATGATAGGATTTTATCCCTGTACACCTAAGAGTACGGTGTTGAAGTAGAGCCTCACAGTATCATACAATCTAGTTTACATGTACTGTTGTAGCGTTTTACCGTAGTGAAATCCGTATGTATATCGTATGTAGTGACAATTACAGTTATGAATGCCATGTTCATGCAGTGATGTATACCATAACTAAATTTGTCATAGTGTATATGTTTAGTAGTGAAAGTTTTTTTACTTGTTACGTTTCGAAAATCCCAAACTATACCGATTATAGTTTGCATGTATAGTGTGGTGAATATCGAGTCCGGAAAACTATGAAATTTAGTGATAAGTTGTAAAACTTCCCTTATGCTCAACATAGTACAAAAGGTTTAAAGTATGAGAATGGCATGAGTTTTATATTTGTTAAAAGCTCTTTGTACTAGTTTACAAAAGCATTTATGGTTTGGCTTGTATTCCCCCCCTGAAAACATTAAAAACACGGAAAATGTAGGGGTATGAACTCACCTTGAGCGAGTGGTTTGTACGAAAGGAAATAACATTTCTTTCCATTTCTGGTGAGTAACAACATTTATTCAAATGTAAAGTAAACCCACTACTTAGCAATAAGGAATAAACAACTATCTTGGTGACATGTGAAGCTTTCATGTTCCCCATGATCAAGTTTATCTTTCCATGCTCCACATTCTCACTTTTTCTTAGTCCCTGCAAATCAGAACATATGTGAATTCCACAACCTGTATCAAGGACCCACGACTTAGAATGAGGTGAGTTATTAGACAATATAGTGTATATACCTGCATGGTTGGGCTTTACTTTCCCATCCTTAACATCTTGCTGGTACTTTGGGCAGTTTCGCTTCCAGTGCGACTTTTCATGGCAATAGAAGCATTCAGCCTCATTAGGGTTAGCAGAAGGAGTGACAAAACCTTTCTTGGTTTTGCTTGAAGAGGATCCTTCAAGGGTCTTACCCTTGGTACCCTTAGAAGGTTTCTTTCTCTTCTTTCCTTTGCCTTGCCCGATTGCCAAGACATGAGCCGCAGTAGGAGTAGGAGTAGCTACACCCGACTTGCTTTTAAGACTACTTTCTGCAGTCTTTAAGAGCCCTTGCAGTTTACTAAGTGTAACTTCTTCCTTGTTCTTGTGGTATGTCATTCGAAATTGATCATAACATGAAGGTAAGAAGTGCAAAATGATGTCTATTTCCATCTCCTCAGGAAAGTCAACATTTAGTTTCTTCAAACGATCCACAAAACTTTGCATTTTCTGCATGTGGGCCGTGATGGTCTCACCATCATTCATTCGGGTAGTTATCATGGAGGAGATAATTTCATACCTTTCTTGACGAGCACTTTGATGGTAGCGGTCCATCAAATCCATGTACTTATCGAAAGGGTAATAGTCCTGATAGGACTTTTGGAGTTCAGCTGTCATAGTAGCCATCATGATGCATGCTACCTTGGTAGCATCCCTTTCATGTGCTTGAAATACAGTAATCTCCTTTGGAGTAGCAGTGGACTCATCAATCTCGTTTAGCTCCTTATCAAGGACATATTCTTTGTCCTCATAACGAGTGACCATCCTGATGTTTCTGATCCAATCCATAAAGTTGGATCCATCAAAGATGACTCTCCCACAAAGATTCATGAGAGAGAAGGAGCCGGTAGGGTTTGAGCCAGAAGCATTGTTTGAAGACATCTGAAAAAGAAGAAAGACAAGTTTAGATTACATATCAAGATAGTCCTTAGTAGAACACCCAAATGTAATATTAAGGCTAGGACCCAACACAATATTTTATAACCTAGAAGAGGGATGCCGTAATCCAAGCTATAAAATATTTGAAGGTAGGTGAATGACGATTCACCAATTTCCACCATGAAAACGAAATATTTAATTAGGTTTTAATTGGTTTAGAAACTCCTAGATTCTTTGAGATTCATTGAACTTTTCAATGGCATGTTTCAATCTCGATTGTGCCCTTCAAGTTTTGAGACTGAGATGGCGAGGATCACAAAACAAGGTGTGAAGTAACCATGCAAATTACTTGGTACCCTTAATGTACTACCCCTCAATCGATGTGCGGGTTAACCACACACGCTCCATCGATACTATGATAAACATTAAGTCACCCTTTGCCTACCTTGTTAAGTCCAGGTTAGTGTGCCGGTTAACCACACATGGTCCACTAATGACTTAATCAAAGTGCAAAGTGTAATTTCATGGATTAGCACCTTATTCACATTTTCCTAAAGTAACTAAGATTGGGAATTAATAAAAGGTTTAGTTACTTTAGTATATTCATCATACTTAAATGAGAATTATAGTCCTTGTCTTACCTTTTCGGCTAACGACCCTCCACCGATCAAGGAAGCGTTGGGTGAGAATAGACACCCATTAAGCTGCCATTTTAGAGGCAACAACCTTATACCCCCTTATAGACCGGCTTCGTGAATGAGGCCTACTAATGGTAAGACGACTTTTTGATCTTATATATATATATATATATATATATATATATATATATATATATATATATATATATATATATATATTAATTTATAATATTATAAAGTATAAGGGTTGAATTTTAATTTTTTTAAATTCTAAGGGTTTGAACTAAAGTTTTAATATGACTTTACTTGTTCCAAAACTTGAGGGAAAGTTTTGTAAACTTTCAAAACTTTTCATTTCTCATAACTTATGAATTAATTGAGTATTAAAATGAAGACTCTTCATTTTTTATAACTCATTGTGTTCTTTTAATAGTATTAATAAAATGTGACTTTTGGTTATCCATAACTTGAGGACAAGTTATGGACTCCATTAAAACACATAATGATCAAGAATTAAACTACCAAGGAGGTTACACATAATTCCTATGATCATCTAAATTCATAAGTTCAAGAACATGATTATTCCAATTTCAAGAATCATAAATTACATATATAAAACTTGTAATTTTGATAATAGCGATTGTAAATGGGTTAGCATTAACATTAAACCAACTAAAACAAGTTATATAACACCAAAAAAATTTAGGATAATGTTTCTAGTCCATTTCCAGCAGCAAAACTCAAAAATCTGGACACTGCAGCCTCTACTCGTCGAGTGCATGAACAGACTCGACGAGTAGCATGCATTTCTTCATGGACTCGTCGAGTCCCCCCATGGACTCGGCGAGTTCATATGAGCAGTGAACAAAAACTTCGATTTTCAAGTAATTTGCATCAAGTATCAAGTAAACAAGCCTAGGCTTTGATACCACTGATGGGTTTTGAGCATTCTAACACTCCTATGGTGTACATGCAACCCTAGAAACCTTGGATCTATGTTTGAATAAGATACATGCAAATAATTTTTTTTCCAAGGTTCTTAACCTAACTAGCATGGCATGGGGCACTTGAATCAAATAAAGCTAGTAGAATTACTTACCTTGTAGTAGTAGTTGATTGCTTGGAGTTTGAGAGCCTAGCACCAATAATGTGGATGCCTCAAATGGAAGTCACAAATCACCACAAACTTGGAAACTTGAGAGAGTAGTATAATACTTCTAAAAATCGGCCCTCTTAGTTCTTACATAACCACTAGTCACTTTTCAAGAACCAAAGCCTCCTTTATATAGTGTGGTGGATTAGGGTTACATCCATGTAAACCCTAATACCCATGTCTTTTCATTTCCATGAGATCCATGGGTTAAAGCTCCATGGAGTATCCATGGACTTTCCTTGCAAGCCTAGCCCATTCCAAATAAGCATTAGCCCACACTATATAAATACAAGAGCCCATATTTAATTAGTCATACTTTTGATCTCTAAATTAATTATATATTAATTATAGATCAATAATAATTAAATAATATGATTTTATATTAATATATTAGAACTTATAATATATTAATAAATCATAACTTATACTATTCTCAAAGATTATCCATAAATTGTTCGGGTGAAGTGCAACCCAAATAGACCATGCCGGGTCGGGTCAAGTACATACCAAATATAGTTATGGACTTAGACACTATATCCAACAGTATCACCACAACGCCCTAACTGTATAGATAACATGGCGAGCGCTCAATCGTCACTCCTAGAGGAATGCTAAATATCTCATAACTGGCCTACCGGCCTCTCACGACCCACCCTACCACCAACTGCCACACGACCCTCCATTGGTTCCAGTTAACTATTGCATGAATACAATCACATGTCGCACGGCTTAAACAATCTTAGGCTAAAATCTTCAATCCTAACACGGTTGGACTCAGACAAGAGCTGCGCAGCAGGACCAAATCCCTTACCCTAAGACCATTTAACCCCTGTAGCATGTGACTTAGAGTATTCACCCAATAGTTAGTTCACACACGAAAGAGTCATAAAACAATCAACGAGGTACTCTACATAAGATAAGGCATCAAAGATCAGACAATTCTATAATACGATTCCTGAGGATCCTTATCTTAGTACTAGCAAGTTGTTATAACATATCACAATATCAAATAACTGTATGGTATTTTGGGGTCTACTTACTGGCTCGGGCTGATCGTACACTCTGCATCCTCCTTTACTTATTTTGAAAACCATTTAAAAATCATTTTGAAAAATCTTTCCTGGATTTGAGACTGGATTCACACGAATGTTCCTCCAATTCACTCAATCCAAGGCTCTGATACCAACTTGTGACACCCATAAATTTCAAACCAATTTAAACATTCAAAAACATCCCAAGTTCCATTAGTTATTACAAAAAGGTTTCCATTAGTTAAACATTCAAAAACATCCCAAGTGAAGAGCGGTACGATCACGCCTTTGCCTTGCCACGATCTCCTGATGTACCTGAAACAATAAGCTGAAACTGTAAGCCCGAAAGCTTAGTGAGTTACCCCCAAAATACCCATACACATAACCATACACATACAGCAATGAACAGCACACTATGGGTCCAGTCGACCATCGGGTTGGAATACCCCTGGCCCTCAACCATCGGGTTGGAATGCCAACATACTTCGAGTCCAATCATCCTACCGGGATGGAATACTCCTGGCCCACAACCATCGGGTTGTAATGCCTACACACCTACACATACAACAACTACTATGGGTCCAATCATCCCACGAGATGGAATACCCCAGGCCCTCAACCATCTCGTTGGAATGACCTACCTACTATGAGTCCAATCATCCTACCGGGATGGAATACTCCTGGCCCACAACCCTCGGGTTGGAATGCCCACACACATACACATACAACAACTACTATGGGTCCAATCATCCCACAGGATGGAATACCCCAGGCCCTCAACCATCGGGTTGGAATGCCCTACCTACTATGAGTCCAATCATCCTACCGGGATGGAATACTCCTGGCCCACAACGACCAGGTTGGAATGCCCACATAACCAATCTAACATGTGCACCTATATCAGATAATCATATAACAGTCTACCAAACAACATACTAGGGCCATATCATCCTCGGGATGGGATACCCTCCACTAATGCTCAATCATGTGCAGATATAACAGGTAATCCCCTACCAGCATACAGACAGTTAGACCAAACTACAGGTCTCTAAGCATACATGCCCCACAGTGTAAACAATCTTAGGCTAAAGGACTCTATTCCACAACGGTTAGACTCAGACAAGATTTGTGAAGCAGAACCCAACCCTTCAACCTAAGATCCTTTAAACCATGTAAACTGGCACATACAGATAGTCATATAGACCTAACATATCACTGATCACAACATCATCCTAAAACCAGGATACAGATCTAACATAACATCACAACACGTAATCACAAGATAACTAGGATAACAATCCAAAGGGCCGGCTTGGTGCCTTAGACCCTTGAGTATAGTGAGGATAACTCACCTTGAAATGCTGAACTGAAGAGATAAGATCGAATCCTCTGCTCACGGCCACGAACTCCACCACCTAACACTTGATGAAACCATATCTATAAGTGCCCAAATTACCAAAATACCCTTGGAAGTCAAAGTGGTCAACTCTTGGTCAAAGTCAAAGTCCTGGTCAAAGACAACCTTCCTGGTTGACCCTACTCGCCGAGTCAACCTAGTGACTCGCCGAGTTCATGAACTCAGAAAACTCACAATTCGTGACTCGACTCGCCGAGTCACCCCATGACTTGCCGAGCCCTTCAATCCGAGTCCTAGCCTGTCCAACTCAGTGAGTCCACTCAACTCACTGATCCGCATTATAACCAGATGGGTTAGGGTTTGCGACCCGACTCGTCGAGTCCAAGAACAGACTCGCCGAGTTCACTTAAGTCATCCTCATTCAGACGATTTCCATCCATCCCACTGCTTCCAACTCATAGATCAGGACTCCTAAGGCTAGTTTTACACGTAAAGTTTCCAACTTTACGTGCATGCAAGGTGATTTTGGCTCAATACAAGCTAGAGAGAAGGTTCAAGACAAGAATGCTCACAAACAAGCTAAAGGGATGATACTTTATTCCTCTATGGACAAAGATAAGTCTAGATCTGAAGTTGCAACCCCAGATCTAGTCCCAAAACCCGAAATGGATCCCAAATATGCTAAATAGCCCCAAATCATCATCCAAGAATAGATCTAGAAGGGAAAAGCTCAAAGTAACGACTTGTTACCTCAGAAATGTGCCCAAGATGGATTAGATTCTGGATCTACACGAACTCCTTGATGCTACCTCTTGATTTACAAGTTTCCTTCACTATAATCCTCTTCCAAAGCTTCCAATCACTCAAAAATGGAGGTTTACATGATTTAGGGTTTACTGAATCTCAAGGGGTAATAAAGAGGCTGGGGTGAGGACATAAGGTCCTTTAAATAGGGTGCAAGCCCTAAAATTAGGGTTTTCTCTTCCCAGCACCGACTTGTCGAGTCCCGCCGCCGACTCGGCGAGTTGGTCACTTAACACGTGGCGAAAAACCGCTCTGACTCGACGAGTTAAGATACCTACTTGTCGAGTCTACTCCTTTATTTACACATAGCACCCTGAACTTATATGCCTGAATTTGGGATGTTACAATACGGAATATATATATATATATATATATATATATATATATATATATATATATATATATATATATATATATATATATATATATATATATATATATAGCTAAGATCAAATAGGTAGTAGACTAGGTGAATCTGCTCTAAGCCCATAACCAAACAAGGAACAGGAAATGAAGTGGAAAGCACACATCCTACTTCCTGTCGGATCCGATTAATATATATCCCTGATGTATCTACCGAGGAATCATAAAGTTAGCATTATAGGCCCCCTTCTAACTGAATGTACTAAGACTCGACTGTTCTGCTTGTCATTTGTAATGATGTAAGTTTTCCCTAGTTTATAACTATCTTTACTAGAAAATAGTTTGCATTACTTTTTATGTGAGAATATCACAATATGAATGTAATGGGAAAAATGAAAGTATATACAGTAGTATTGTATGAAATAACTATTGAAGTACTGACTACCTTAAAACCAGTTTGTTCATTAAGGTTAAAATGTGATGAGGTTGTTGTTGGATTAGATGTCTAAGTTCATAACTATTTCTGGAATGTACTTGACCCGATTAGCATGGTCCATTTGGGTTGCATGGCATTGCAATACTTGGATAGACCAAATTGAGAGAAAGGACACTTAAGGTGTATTAATATATTATAAGTTCTAATATATTAATAATATTATTTAATTAGTATTGATCAAAGAATTAATTTGGAATTAATTAAGTGATCAAAAAGAGACTAATTAAATATATGGGGTTGATTGTGTAAATCATCTATTCGTGTATAGTGGGCTAATGATCCATGGTTTGTATAGATTGGGTTAAATCCCATAAGGTGCTCCATGGATAGTCCATGGAGGTTACAAACCCATGGATCATAGAATATGGAAAGCCATGACAATTAGGGTTTACATGGTGTAACCCTACTTGTGCCACAACTATATAAAGGCCCCTAGTCTAGCAAAATCGGGACTACTTGTACAAGTAAGTGGGCAATTCGATTTTTAGGTTAAGTGAAACTTCTCTTAAGGTTATTCCAAAAGTTGTAGTGTTGTGTGAGACATTTGAGGCATCACACTTGAGGCGCTAGGATCACAAGGTTCTCAAGGAATCCAAACTACAAAAGGTATGTTATTCTTCTAGCATTTATGTTTAAAAGTTCCCCATGTTATGCTATATAGGTTAAGAACCTTGGAAAATCAAAATTTCATGTATCATAGTAAAACATAGATCCAAGGTTTATAGGGTTGCATGTACACCATAGGAGTGTTAGAATGCTCAAAACCCTTCAGTGGTATCAGAGCCTAGGCTTGTTTATTTGATACTTGATGCAAACTTGTTGAAAAAACTCAGTTTTCTGCATTCTGCAGCATGAACTCGGCGAGTCCATGGGGGGACTCGAAGAGTCCATGAGTAAATTCATCCTACTCGTCGAGTAGGTTTGTGCACTCGACGAGTAGGAGCCCCTGAATGCAGATTTTCGAGTTTTGCTGCTGGAAATGGACTAGAAA